>NC_089226.1:34791797-34985360 GCF_963924675.1 Phocoena phocoena
GGTAAAGAATATAATAACTACTTTTGCAATATACTCTTTGTCTCAGAACTAAAAGAAGGTGGTAATTTTTGTGGTCCCTAGAAGATACCTGAAGGAGTATGCACATTAGTGATGGTTTAAACAAAATCCTTCTGAATGCAGAGAAAGTTAAGAACTTAAGGAGCCAATAATTTTTTGCGGTACATGGGCCTCTCATTGTTGTGGCCTCTCGCGTTAGCAGGGAACAGGCTCCGGACGCACAGGCTCAGCGGCTATGGCTCACAGGCCCAGACGCTCTGTGGCGTGTGGGATCTTGCCGGATCAGGGCACGAACCCGTGTCCCCTGTATCAGCAGGCGGACTCTCAACCACTGCACCACCAGGGAAACCCTGAAGAGCCAATAAGTTTTGAACCTGAAAATGTAGTGATGAGCAAGGCAGAGCAGGATCCCTGAGACTCTCCCTGCATTTATTGGGAACATTAAGAATTATTAAATTCTGTGTCGTTTAAACACATACAGCCTCCTAATTTAGCTGTTAATAATAATATTGTTAAATATCTGTATAAGATTAATTTTTAAAAATTATTTACTTTCAGTTTTGTGAAGCTCAAAGTGACAAGCCTAGATGTCTCAGGTCTAGAGTAATAATCAGTTTTGAAATCAAGAATGAGAGGGATGCCAAGGGTAGAAGAACCCCTAGATGTTTGTGTGATTTAGGGCCTTTGGAATCATTCTAAATCCTCTCTCCACCTGGGCAGAGTGTTCCAACCCCTGGACTTCAGCTGTGACATAGGAAAGATTACATGTTCACCCTAAAAGCAATCACAGAGCTCTAGTTGCAGTTAAGTTGGAGTAAATAAGTTGCCTTATTGCAAACTTAATGATTACAATAACTATGATTATTTAATCTAAATATATATTTAGCTATATTAGATTATATGTACATATTTATATTTTATATCCCATTACATTCAGTGCCAAATTGTAAAATTAAATACTCATATGAAGTTCATAATAAGATGATTTATGCAGTCAGACAAACTTTAGTTTATATTACAGTTAGACCAATTACTTAATACTGCTTAGCAATGTCACATTACTAATTATAAAAATATAAGTAAAACTGAATTAAAGAAAATAAATATGAATAGAACATTATAGCTTTTCTAGTCTGTAGTAAAAAACAGATAGATTTGACTCCCCTTACAGCATTATAATTATATAATTATTAAAAGTGCTTTTATTAAAAAATATTTATTACACTGATTTAGTTTTTCTTTATTAACTTAAGCAGTTTAAGTATCCTGAAAACTTATAAAATCCATTCTGTACTTTTCTAATGCTATCACTATATGCTAATATTACCCTACATTTAAGTAAATTGCTCACCTATGTGGTTCTAAAACATATCAAAGTTATTTAAGATAAGAAGAATATCCTTTCGATTCCTGTCTTCTTTTCTTATTGAAATCAAGTGAAATGAATTCCATGTGCCTCTTTCTCTGTGGACAATTATTAGTGTAGTATTAAATTTCAAGCTCTTATCTTCCATATACATTTTAAAAAGCTAATTTTTTTCCAGCTTTCTGAAAAGTACTCAGTGTTTCCTCTCCTGCTGGTTTTGTATGATTAATTTTACTGAAAGAAAAATCAGCGATTCTGCAGGATAAATTAGCAAAAATATTTTGTGCATATAATCAGGAGAAAAAACCCAAACTCTGCCTTTCTATGATATGAAAAATAAAGTATTTTAATTTTAATAGGTGCATTGATGCCGAGGGTAGGAGATGGAGTAGGGAAATTTACAGTCCACAGTGCTTCTCAATGTACACGAACAGGAAATAAGAAAGCTAATTTATCTCCAAAATAGCAAATTGCTTTTTAGCAAATGGTCTGAAAGGGTGCAAAAAAAACCAACAACATTAAAGAAGCTTTGACATGGTAAATAATTAAGAGATTGGTCAAGGACCTGATATAAAGTTTCTACCATCTAATCTATAAATTACTAAGACCCAGGAGTATACTTCTGGATATGGAAATTTGCTACTGTGTTATATCACTGAAGCAACGTGCCAACTCTAACACACAGTATTAATAGCTAAGTGTTAACAGCAGATCTAACTTGTAACTAAGAAATAAGAAGATTTCATCCTGAGAAAAACTCATGTTCTCTACCATGTGTGACCATATACGTTAATTGTGTGAAAGGACGAGTGAGGCATGGTGATGTTGATTGTGTGTGTGAGTGTGTATGTAAAGACAGCTAGAGGAATTATTTGAGTCACTGATGAAACCATAACAAGAAAATTAATCCAAACCATGTTCACATGGTTAAAACAAATCAAACGATAGAGAAAGGGAAGGTATACAGTGCAAAGACTTTCCCACACTTCTGCCACCTTGGTGTCCTGTTACTCCTTCCCCAGGAGTAATCTCTGTTAACAGTTTTCTTAAGTTTCTCCCCAGCAATATTCTAGACATATATACATGCATCCAAAAACAAACAAACAAACAATGTTTTGAAACTTATCTTCAATACAGCCAAATATTTTGGTGATTATTATTTTTACCAGTATAAAACCATCTAATTTATTTTTAATTTTTCGAGTGTAATATAATTTAATAATTAATCTATTGATGGACATTTAAATTACTTGCTTTTTCAGTTTTAAATAGAAAGTATGAATTATAATCACATTTTCCTAATCTCCCATAGTGTAGAGGTATATATATCATCAACCATTTCAACTAAATCCCATTTGAAAATGTCTATTGAAATTTTAGTATCTAATAACAATAATCTAAATATTCAAGATAGAGATTTTGTATCAAATATTACCATATTCAAATTTAATCAAAATGAGTCACCGCTTTAACCTTTATGTGTCTGGAACAACATATACAAATTGTCAAGAAATGGATTGGGAAATTCATTCTATATTTTCATAGTACTTAATTGAATAATTGTGTCAACAAAATATTTATATAAACTTAATGTTATTGTGATTATTTCTTAAAAATTATAAGTAAATAAAAAATTGTTAATGGATGTTTTTATAATTTGAGAGAGTAATTTTTAGTAATTAAATACTTTCAGTTTTTAATGACACAGGGAATCCATAGTATAAGATGTGGATGATATTATGAGAGATCCTCAAAACTCATTTTAAACGTGAATATGTACAAGACACAACATGGGTAATGAAAGAGTTGGTGTTAGAAATAAGATTTCTTGACTCTCAGGTGACGATTCAGTCTATTGAGTTGTTTGGCAAAAGTAATACAGATGAATAAAATACTGTGTTTGAAAATACATGTTCTCCAATAAGATGAAAGACCTATCTGGTACTTGTTAATCTCTCTATAACAATTCGCTGCATAAAATTACATACTTTAAAAATTTTATGTAAGATAGATGTCACATTTAATTCAAAAGTAAATTATTCTTTAAGCAAAGATTAAATAAAGTATATATCAAATTTTTTAAGAAGTAAACATTAAAAATGTTTTTTAATTCTCTGCTTCTTGACTTCATTTTGTGGGCAAAAACCTGAGGTTCAGACAGGTAAAGTGCTTGGCTAAAGACATATGTTAATAAGGAAAGAGAGTAAATATTCTGAATTCTTGAATACCCTTCTCAATATAATCTACAGTCAACTTATCTTTTTCTAGTTTTCCTCTGATAATAAATTTACCATTTTATTTTGTTATTTTGTGAGGTTTATCTGGTTTTAGTTTTTAATTTTTAATGAGTGCACATCTTATGGATTTATATCAACATAAAATGAGAAAAACATTTTATCTATACATTATATTTGTATTTTTCTGTAAACTACTATGTACCCCATAATCAGACTCATAATATGTACTTTTGGAATATATATATTTATATATGTATGTGTGTATGTGTGTTTATGTGTCATAAAAATACACATGAATAACTTGAAAGATTGTCTCAACAATCTGGACAAAATATTGTTTGACTCATCAGATTTAATGTTTATTTATAGTTACTCTGGAAGATTTATTTGTTTATAATGTAATCTGGGCATGCTCATTTGATGTTTTGTCATCTTGAAAATAAATGTATTATAAATCCTTCATACCTCTTTAATATTTTTAAAAATTTTATCACAGTTTCTATTATTAATATAATATGTAATTAATATAATATAAATTATTAATATAAAGAAATATCTATATATTTTTAAATCTGTATTTTATTAATTTTATTTGAATTTTATTTTATTTATATTTTTATACAGCTGGTTCTTATTAGTTATCCATTTTATACATATTAGTGTATATATATCAATCCCAATCTCCCAATTCATCACACCACCACCCCACTCACCACTTTCCCCCCTTGGTGCCCATACGTTTGTTCTCTACATCTGTGTCTCAGTTTCTGCCCTGCAAACCAGTTCATCTGTACCATTTTTCTAGGTTTCACATATATGTGTTAATATATGATATTTGTTTTTCTCTTTATGATTTACTTCACTGTGTATGACAGTCTCTAGATCCATCCACATCTCTACAAATGACTCAATTTCATTCTTTTTTATGGATGAGTAATATTCCATTGTATATATGTACCACATCTTCTTTATCCATTCATCTGTCAATGGGCATTTAGGTTGCTTCCATGTACTGGCTATTGTAAATAGTGTTGTATTGAACATTGGGGTGCATGTGTCTTTTTGCATTATGGTTTTCTCTGGGTATATGCCCAGTAGTGGGATTGCTGGATCATGTGGTAATTCTATTTTAAAATGATCATATCTGTCTTAATTTTAGCCAACTTTAACATAATTTTATGTGTGGACAGTGGTTAAAAAAAACAGTCTGAACCAACACTGATAGTGGCAGAGTTTAGATAACCCTTTTAAAATTATTTCAGACATTTATTAAATGACTGAAAACTTTTCAATTATTTCTATTTCTCTTTTCATGATCTTAAAATTTTAATTTTTATAATTTTATGTATTAACAATAAGAAATGTCTATTTCTGAACAGGATGTGTGATCAAACAAGTTGTCCAGGGAAATCACAAATCTTCATATTCTCATCGACTTAACTCAGCAATCAATAAAATTAAAACTGTTTAGGGGCCAGGATGCTGCAGGTGTTACAGAGCATAAGGATGCTAAATTGAGTTCATCCTCATTTTATCTGCAATTGTTGATCAACTTACTGAGTTAAAGACTCCTAACTTGTATCATTTTTCTCTCTTAGACATTTTTTTAACTTCTCCAACAACAATGTTAAGGAACTTTTTAAAAATAAAAATATCATCCTAGCCAAAAAAAATCACCTATTTTTTTTTTAAATGAAAGGTTATTTATTTATTTTTGGCTGTGTTGGGTCTTCATTTCTGTGCGAGGCCTTTCTCTAGTTGTGGGGAGCGGGGGCCACTCTTCATCACGGTGTGCAGACCTCTCACTGTTGCGGCCTCTCTTGTTGCGGAGCACAAGCTCCAGACGCACAGGCTCAGTAGTTGTGGCTCATGGGCCTAGTTGCTCAGTGGCATGTGGGATTTTCCTGGACCAGGGCTCGAACCCGTGTCCCCTGCACTGGCAGGCAGACTCTTAACCACTATGCCACCAGGGAAGCCCCAAATCACCTATTTTTAACTTCTCATTTTCCTGCCTAGTTCTTATACAGCTGGTTAATGACTTGATGCACACCTACTCCCTTTCTCTGTACAATTGTGCGTGCAAACAAAATAAAATTTAAAATAAATTTAGGCTTTTTTTCCCTTTATCTTAATATATGAACCTAGGTACTGGCAAGAAATGAAAATCTGCATTTTAAAACCTTGTTCTGTTAAGATTCAGACATCCAAAATGCTCAATATTTAATCTGCCAAGCACAATTTTAGGGAGAAATAAATATAAGCTGGCTACACTAGCTTGAAACACTGCAAACTTCTTCCAATCTTTTTCAATAATAATTGCCTGATATCCACCTCTTACCCCTCATACGTTACATAAAGATAGAGCCGAAACCACTATGCAGAGAGGCTGTTACAGTCTAGTCAATCAACAGCAATGTGATAAGAAATTTAAGGATCAAAACTAAAAAGCACATATTAACTATTAGTGTAATTTGCAAAAACCAGCCCTACATGGTCTAGTCTCATCACAATATCACATTCAAAGAAATGTTATGTAGGTAGAACAGAAGGAATTGGAATTCATTTGACTCTTAGATAGAGCACTCTAAGAAGCCATCTAAGGGTGAGTATGTGCATACTGCCCAGCCTAAAGGTCCTAAAAAATTTGTTCTTCCTCTCCCTAACATCCCTGTAAATGATTCTCACACACCCTGCCACAGCTCCTCCACAAACTCTCCCCTCCTCCAATGACTTAAAAAGCTTTCGCAAAACTTAGCCCAGGAGGCTTTCCAATCTTCACCCCAAAGTAATTCAACTGTCCAGGGAACTATTTGCTTAAAGAACTGAAGAATTTTACATATAAGTGACAGTTGAAGATGAGACTCCATAAAGTCCACAAATTATCTTGAATTATGAAAAGAGAACTTGTCCAAAATAGAGAGATATATGGTGGCCGTGCTTGGTCTGTAGACCAATCTGCTGTTCAGAGCAAAAACCAGGTTTAAGTGCAGCATGGTAAGACTGACGTATGTTTTGACTTAGCCCCAAGGAGACAATAACTGGGTCTTTACTGGAGGTCCGCCTGAGTTTAAGTTCTATTTCTGCTGTTTAGTAGCTATGTAACCTACAGGAAGTTGTTTATCCTCTCTGTCTCCCTTTTTCTCAAAGAAAGGGAATAATAAACACCTGTCACTAAGGGTTGTTGTGAGAATGAAATAAACAAATTTCACAAGTGCAGCTAGTGTAGGTGATACACTCAGGACAAGACATGGTATTGGTAAGAACCTATTATCAACTTGTAAAGAGGAATTGAAAAAATTAGTCAAATAAAAATGCTTTATTACTAGAGGCATCATAAGGATCTCATCATTGACAGAGCTGTGCCTTGGGGACTGTAATGAAGTGAAACACAGGAAGAGGAAACTGTTTCTCACCATTTCAGGGTAGTGACTCATGGGGTCACAATAGAAAGAGACCATTATTACAGAGAGCAAAAGCTGTTTGATGATTTCAGAACTGGTAGAGGAGGTACATGCCGCAGTTTAGAAGAAGAGGTATTCATGGCCGTTGAAGAAAGCTTGAGTGATACCTCAGTGGGGCCCTGTTGGGATCTGGAGAGGTTTGGGTTGTTTTTCTTAAGTCAGTGATGTAGTGCTTTATTAGATATTTTATTTTATTGTTCTGAAAACTGTTATAGGTGAGATATTTTTAAGTAGTTGCCTAATATATTGAAGTTTGATTATTGACTACAATCAGCTCCTTGGATATTCTGAACTTATTGGGGTACAAAATGGAAATTTTCATTTGTTCATTCATTTATTTATTCTAATTACAGCTTTCACCTAAACTATCTCTCTGTCATGTTCTTTGACATATTAGGGTTCCTGAATATTTTTAAGTATAAAAAGTCTGGTCAAGTTGTAAAGTTCAATTTCATTTCCAATGTAATGGTCATCTTATTCTAATCTCCAAGGCCAGCTAAGCCTTGTCCTGAGACCATAGGACTGGGATAGAGTCTTCTCTCTTACCTTCCTCTGCCATTCTCTTAAATGTTCAGATTCTCTGGGAGGATGTAGGAAAGAGGTAGAAGAAAAAGTGATAACTGCTTTTCCACTGATGGGTGCTAATATAGCCCTCTCTAGCTGTTGATGCCCTCCAAGAGGCAAGCACAGGATTCCTGGATGTCTTATGGGATCCACATGAGCTTTCTTCAGATGGGATTATGGGGCTTTCTTCAATGACTGGTTCCCTGATGTGGGAAGTCAGCTTTGCTCTTTGACTACTTCTAACTTTTCTCTTTTCACCTCCAACCCTTGGAAGTTCATTACATAGAGTCTTGCTGGTGGATTACTCATCCAAATACAGTCTTTTTGGATAGTGACCTGCACAGTGGCACAAATGTAGCTCCCTTCTACGTGTCACCTAATGGTGGAAACATAGGCTTGCCTCGTTATAGACCCTTCTCTCTGCTCAGTCACTTCTTTCTATTTCTCTAAAAATTCTAATTAAATAAATTTACAGAGATAATAAGTAATTTGGTTGCAAAATTAGAGATTCAACAAAGAGAATGAGATGCTATCTTCCCTTCTTGCAGGCATGACTAAAAATTATAAATTATTCTTTTAGTGAGACCATCCTTACTTTATTTGAATATTCTTTTCCCATAAATCCTGCACCTCTGATGACTCCTCTCCCAGCTAGTTCCATTGATATATTAATGTTTTACTATAAACTGGGGAGAAGGATGTTAAGATGATAGAGCAGTAATAGAGCCATATAAGCCACTTCTTAATAGATTCTAGGGAAATATCTGCCCTCAAAGAGCAAATTCCTTGAACAATGGATACTTTTTCAGAATTTAGAGGAATGTTATTAAAATTTTCAACCTTGGGACTCTAGCCCAAATATAGACAATAGGAAAAATCTCATTCAACATGCTAATAAAATATCATTGTTTTTAAATTACTTCTTAAATTCCCAAAGTTAAACAACAATCCAAATGCCTTCATAATTTCAATCTCTTGTGCTATGTTCTTTAACTACTGTTTTCTATGATTATGTGGTCAAAAAATAAAACATGATTACCACTTGGGTCATTTGCATTCCTAATAGTAATAGACTGTGTTCTATTCATTACTAGGCATGCACTTTTCCTGCATAGTCCTAATATATTTATATTTATAATTTAATCTAATAGTATTTAGTAAGGTAAATTTCAGGAGAAGTTAATAGTTTTAAGAAGTTGACTTTTTGTTTGTTTTAGTGTTCAATTTGTACTTGCGAATATGTGCTGAGTCTATCAGATTTTTCCAATTATGTTGTCACAAGCAAGAGGTACTATCTCAATTATCTTAACAGTAAACTGTCTACAAATTAAACAGTCACAGCTTTTACTTGTTTGAACTTTTGTAAACAGCTCTGATTCTAAAGTTTAAGGGTCACTCATTATTCAGATGCAATACCATTTCATTGACAAAGCAGAAAAAAGAAACAAAAATAATTGATACCTATGTATTTTAACTTTTCTCTATGCCCTTTGTTACCTCTCTAAATATTTCCTTACCTATAAGAATTACTCAATTGTTGTAGATGTGTTCTCTTTCTCTCTCTTGCTCTCTCTCTGTTTCCACATATATGTGTGTATTTATACACACACACACACACACACACACACACACACATATATATATATATATATATATATATATATATGAAATATTTAGATCTTCCATTTCTGGGCCCATGGCAATGTGTGTAGGTAGATATAATTCAAATTCTTATGCAGATTTCCATTTCCATTTTGGTTAAATTAGTAACATTTATTAATATATTTGATACATGGTTCATTGTGGACAATATGGAGACCAGTTTATCATATCACAAACCATTGATGCTGATTGAATCATGCACCAATATCTTAAGAATAACAGTTGTTTTACTTTAAAATAGTGGCATAATTTTCCAAGTACCAGAAATAGTGATATTATGTTTTCATTAAATATAACCTTAATCACTGGCAAGAGTTGGTATGTACCCACCTCCTTCTTGCCCCTCCAGTTAATTCTAAGGAATGTGTTCTTTCCAAAATTCCCCAGTAAATTATGCTCAGGTACACACAGTGGTAACTCACTTAATAACACATTCTTCCCCCATATTTATTGACCACCTTCCCTTACTGTGCTACATCTACTTTCTCCTATTGGAAACATGTAACCACCTCCCAAATAAACTATATAAACCACTTGAACTGAAATTTTCTCTAAGTCTTCTTTTGGAAGAAGCCAAACTAAGATATTGTTACTAAAGAGTTAACATATAAGAACAGGAATATAAGCCCTAATTTTTTTTTAGAAATCAGTAAAACCAATAATTTAATATATTTAAAATACAAAAATGCATAAGGGCATCATAAAATATTAAGAAAAATATACATTTATGAAAACATAAAAGTTAAACACACATTATTATTCTAATATGTTAGTAAAATTAATAAAGAATTCTTCAGAAAAGCTAAACTGTGAAATTAAAAAATAATCTTAAAATTAAAACTCAAATAATAATAGTTAATATTTTAACAATTTTAAAAAAGCACTCTCAAGAAAATAACCTCAAGTTTTCAAGATAGCATAGGCGTAGGAGAACGTGGAGTTCATCTCTCTCCACAGATGCATCAAGAATACATCTACAGATGGAATTGTTCTCACAGAACACCGGCTGAACACTAGCAGAAGAACTTGAACATCGGAAAGGACAATAAAGATACCCACATAACTGGGTAGGATGAAAGAAAACAGTGAGAAAGATGAGGAGAGGAAGTGGGATGGGACATGCACCCCTGGGGTGTAGCTGAAGCTTAGGAGAGGTTCCCGCATTCAGGGAAACCTCCTCACCGATGGGGAAATCAGTTGGGATAGAGGGGAAGCATCTGAGTCTGTTGGAGGAGAGTGAAACGGCCGGTCCGTGGCCCACAGGACAGAGTGAGAACTACACAGAAGGTCCATGCAGTGGCCCTCATGAACCAGACTGGGATATGTGTCCTCTGGTGCACACGGGTCCGAGAGCTGGAATGTGGGAATTGGAGAGCATAGCCAGGGGGAGGACTGCTGTTGGCTGTGAGGAGACAGCCTGAGAGGACAGGAGGGAGGAAATCAACAAATGGGAACGCCTGTGGAGGAAACCCAGACTGCCATGGAAGCGAGGCACTACTGTGGAGTGATGCACATAGGGTGGAGGCACCACTGCAGCCTCTCTCTCCCCATGCACCAGCCCCTGCCTCCTAGGCACTAGAAAAAGCCCCTGCCAGGGCTGGCCCTCACAGGCCTGCCACTGGGGACTAGAAAAGGCTAACACTAGGGCTGGATCTCTCATTCCCATGGTCATTGGCTTCACCACACACCTGTCACCACCAGGGCTCAAGCAATCCAGACAGTCATGCCACCTCTGCGCCCTGTCCTCACCAGGGCAGACCTGAGTGCTCCATGCCAGCCTTGGAAGCAGACACCTGTGGGTAGCCCACATGCAGAGGTGGGGCTAAAACCACAGCTGAGTCCCAGGGGCAGGGCAACTATGCAAGAGGAATGAAAATCTTTCCATGCAGCTGCACACGCCACAGATTAAATCCCAGCAATTGGCTTGGTAGACCCTGCATCTGTGGGATATATGGATGAACAAAGAGTGTTCCTACAAAAGAAACCAGTCTACGTCTGGTAGCTATGGACTTTGTGAGCAAGCACACATGGGACTTGGGCCAGATCAGAGTCTGAGCTTCCCCCACAGTGCCCACAGTGGGTATAGAGATCAACAACTGAGACCCCAGGAAAATATTATTATTATTTTGACTGTGTTTTGATTCGTTCTATTGTTGGTTTGGTTTGTTTTTAATTATTTTTTATTTTTATTTAGTTTTTGGGGAGTTTTTTTTCTTTCTTCTTTTTCCCTCTAAAAATTTTTAATATTTAAAAATTTTTATATCCTATTTTTACTTTGCTTTTACATTATTCTGTGTTTTTTCCTTTTCTTTGTTTTATTTGGTTTCTACTTTTTTTCTCTTTGTGCTGTTTTGTGTTTATCTTTTTAAAATAATTTTTGTGTGCTTGTTTTGCTTTCTTTCCTTTATTCATCAGTTTGCATTCTGCTTTGGATTTGTTTTGTGTTTTTCTTAGTTTTGCTTTTAATTGTTTGATTTTATTTTGGGGTTCATTTGTTTGCTTAGTTGTTCTCTTGTTTTTTGTTTTCTTTGGTTTTGTTTTTGTTTCTTTTGTGTGTGTGTGTGTGTGTGTGTGTCTGTTTTTGTTTGTTTTGTTTTGCTTTTACCATTTGTCTGGAGTTTTGTTTGTATTTTTGTTGTTGTTGTTGGTGGTGGTGGTGTTTGTTTGGTTCTGTGTTTACTATGTGTCTTGAGCTTTGCCTCTCTGTTTATTTTCATTTGTTTTCTTCTCCCCCCACATTTTCTCCCCATTTATTGCCGTGACATGTGGCCTTGGTCTCTGGCTGGGGGTTAGACATGAGACTCAGGTGGGAGCACTGAGTCCAGGACGATGGACCACCAGAGAATTCCTAGTTCCAGGGAATATTAATTGGCCAGAGCTCTCCAGGAGGTCTCCATTTTGAATCTAAGACCTGGCTCCATAGAGCAGGTTCCAGTGCTGGATGCCTCAGGCCAAGCAACAAACAAAACAAGAATACAAACCCACCCATCAGCAGACAGACTGCCTAAATTTGGAAAAAGCTCAAAGACACCCCCAAAACACACCACCTGACATGGCCCTGCCCATCAGAGGGACAAGATCCAGCTCCACTCAAAAGAACGCAGGCACCAGTCTCTCACCAGGAAGCCTACACAAGCCACTGGACCAACCTCAAGCACTGGGGGAAGACACCAGAAGCAAGAAGAACTATGACCCTGCAGCCTGCAAAAAGGAGACCTTATAAACAGTACGTTAGACAAAATGAAAAGACAGAAATATGCAGCAGATGAAGGAGAAAGGTAAAAACCCACAAGACCAAATAAATGAAGAGGAAATAGTCAATCTACCTGAAAAATAATTCAGAGTAATGATAGTAAAGATGATCCAAAATCTTGGAAATAGAAAAGAGGCATGGATTGAGAAAATACAAGAAATGCTTAACAAGGACCTAGAATAAGTAAAGAACAAACAGTGATGAACAACACAATAACTGAATTAAAAAATACAGTAGAAGGAATCAATAGCAGAATAACTGAGGCAGAAGAAAGGATAAGTGACCTGGAAGATAGAATGGTAGAAGTAACTGCTGCAGATCAGAATAAAGAAAAAAGAATGAAAAGAAATGAGGACAGTCTCAGAGACTTCTGAGACTGTTTTGGGACAACATTAAATGCACATACATTTGAATTATAGGGGGCCCAGAAGAAGAAGAGAAAGTGAAACGGTTGAGAAAAAATTTGGAGATTATAGTCGAAAATTTCCCTAACATGAGAAAGGAAATAATCAAGTCCATGAAGCACAGGGAGTCCCATACAGGATAAACCCAAGAAGAAACACAAAAAGACACATATTAATCAAAGTAACAAAAATTAAACACAAAGAAAATATATTAAAAGCAGCAAGGGAAAAGCAACAAATAACATACAAGGGAATCCCCATAAGGTTATCACCTGATTTTTCATCAGAAACTCTGCAGGCCAGAAGGGACTGGCAGGATATATTTAAAGTTATGAAAGGAAAAAACCTACAACCAAGATTACTCTACCCAGCAAGGATCTCATTCAGGTTTGATGTAGAAATCAAAAACTTTACAGAAAAGCAAAAGCTAAGAGAATTCAGCACCACCAAACAAGCAATACAACAAATGCTAAAGGGATTTCTCTAGAAACAAAACAAAAGAGAAGAAAAAGACCTAAAAAAACAAACCCAAAACAATTAAGAAAATGGTAATAAGAAATTAAAGGTGATACAAGCAGATGGAGAGATATGCCATATTCTTGATTTGGAAGAATCAACTTTGTGAAAATGACTATACTACCCAAAGCGACCTATAGATTCAATGCAATCTCTATCAAATTACCACTGGAAATTTTCACAGAACTAGAACAAAAAATTTCACAATTTGTATGGAAAGACAAAAGACCCCAAATAGCTAAAGCAATCTTGAGAAAGAAAAACAGAGCTGGAGAAATCAGGCTCCTTGACTTCACAATATACTACAAAACTACAGTAATCAAGGCAGTATGGTACTGGCACAAAAACAGAAATATAGATCAATGGAACATAGACAAACAGTCAGGGAATCCTGACTTCAGAATATACAACAAAGCTACAGTAATCAAGGCAGTATGGTACTGGCACAAAACAGAAATACACAACAATTGAACAAAGCCCAGAGGTAAACCCATACACTATGTTCACCTAATCTATAACAAAAGAGGCGAGAAGATACAATGGAGAAAAGACAGCCTCTTCAATAAGTGGTGCTGGAAAGACTGAACAGCTACATGTAAAAGAATGAAATTAGAACCCTCCCTAACAGCATACGCAAAAATAAACCCAAAATGGATTAAAGACCTAAATGTAAGGCCAGACACTATAAAACTCTCAGAGGAAAACATAGGCAGAACACTCTTTGACATAAATCACAGCAAGATCTTTTTTGACCCACCTCCTAGAGTAATGAAAATAAAAGCAAAAATAGACAAATGGGGGCTTCCCTGGTGGCGCAGTGGTTGACAGTCTGCCTGCCAATGCAGGGGACACAGGTTCATGCCCCGGTCCGGGAAGACCCCACATGCCGCGGAGTGGCTGGGCCCATGAGTCATGGCTTCTGAGCCTGTTGTCCACAATTGGAGAGGCCACAACAGTGAGAGGCCCGCGTATCACAAAAATAAATAAATAAAATGAACAAATGGAACCTAATGAAACTTAAAAGCTTTTGAACAGCAGAGGAAACCATAAACAAGACCAGGAGACAACCATCAGAATGGGAGAAAATATTTGCAAATGAACCAACTGACAGGGGATCAATCTCCAAAATATACAAACAGCTCATGCAGATCAATATCAAAAAACCAAACAGCCCAATCAAAAAATGGGTGGAAGATCTAAATAGACATTTCTCCTAAGAAGACAAACAAGTGGCCAGGATGCACATGAAAAGATGCTCAACATCACTAATTATTAGAGAAATTCAAATCAAAACTAAATGAGGAATCACTTCGCACTGGTCAGAATGGCCATCGTCAAAACATGTACAAATAGTAAATGCTGGAGAGAGTGTGGAGAAAAGGGAACACTCTTGCACTGTTGGTGGAAACGTAAATTGATAAAACGACTATGGAGAACAGTATGGAGGTTCCTTAGAAACTAAAAATAGAACTACCATTTGATTCAGCATTCCCACTCCTGGGTATATATCCAGAGAAAATTATAATTCAAAAAGTTACATGCACCTGCATGCTTACTGCAGTAATGTTTATAATAGCCAGGACATGGAAGCAATCTAAATGTCCATCAACAGAGGAATGGATAAAGAAGATGTGGTACATACATGCAATGGAATATTACTCAGCCATAAAAAGGAACGAAATTGGGTCATTTGTAGAGATGTGGATGGACCTAGAGTCTGTCATACAGAGTGGAGTAATTCAGAAGGAGAGCAACAAATATTGTATATTAATGCATATGTGTGGAATCTAGAAAAATGGTATAGATGATATTATTGGCAAAGCAGAAAAAGAGACACAGACATAGAGTAGAAATGTATGGACATCAGAGTAATATATGTATACGTATAGCTGATTCACTTTGTTTTACAAGTAGAAACTAACACAACATTGTAAAGCAACTATACTCCAAATAAAATTTTAAAAATAAAATTAAATTAAATTAAAAACTCTATCAGTGGTGTCATCTTCCAGTTATGAGTATATTTTCATGCAGTAAAGTTACCATTTGGTCTAAGCCCTCTTTCTGATCATATTTTTTTATGAATCTATTTTCAATCAATCACAGCTCTTCGCTGGTAACTTTGAGGTGCTCTTTTTTAATAATTTTAATTTTTATTAGGAACTGTGATTTTATGTTGTTGTTGTTTTATGTTTATGTTGTTTATGTTTATGTTGTTATGTTTTTTAATGTAGTGTTGTTTTTCTCAATTTAAAAAACATATTTTCTGTTTTATAATCTTAATTAAATTTGGTACCACCAAGGCTGTATTCTACTTGTTAAGTCAATCTTTATCTAGACTAGGAATTATTCTTGCAATGGAAACTGCATCAGTCAAGTTTTTATCAGGAAAACAAAAGCTACTCTAGGTGGTGCAAATTGGTAATGTTCAAAATAGGGAAACGCAAGCGTTCTTAAATGTTGGAAGGGCTGGGCAAGTAAGGCCAGGGAAATAGCTTCTAGATTCTGATGATTCAAGGGAGGTGTGCCGAATCTCAGCAATCTCAAGAAGAGTGAGCACCACCAGTTTTTGCTGCTTGCAACATGGAGGTGGAGGCTTTATGGAGATGGTCTTCTATCAATAAATCTGCCTACAACTGACTGACCTCTTTTGTCTTTAAAATTTTGCACAAGTGCTTTTCTTTGGCAGATTCTGCTCTGGAACTACGTGGGGAAAAGGGATTCTAATAAATCTCCTTCCATTGTTATCCTTTGCAATGCTAAGGAGGTTGTGAAACAATGTATAACAATGCTGAGTTGACCACAGATAATGTAGGACAGAAACAGTGCTTTATTGATCATCATTTTATTCATCCTCTTGAGCTTGCAGAATTATTGAAGCTTTCTAAATAAATGCACAGTTTCTCAACTTGAAATTTTAAGACAGTGTGGTGCTTCCTAGGTGTCTCTTAAGAGGTAGATGTTTCAGGTTTTAGATTATATATGTTTTACCCTAACACAAAAATAGTTTCTTGTATTAGAAGATACCATGACATACTGAAAATTTTAAAGGCTAAACCCAGAAAACCAGCAGTGTGATTGCTAGGAGTGATTACTTTAGTCTGGAAGTGTGAGGGAAGATTTTTTGCAGGAGGTGACATTTGCACTAAACTTCAAAGATAGACAGGATTTGCAGACAGAGATGGAAAGAAGAGGCATTTCAGCTGCATCAACTGAATGAACAAGGCAAAGTCCTATAAATATTCTTAATACTGCTGCTAAAATAGTCTCCCAAAGGTGTCATTCTAATCATATCATTCTGTGATGTTAAAAGCATTAAATAGTTTCTCATGTCCCAAAAAATTCCTTATAAACTCCTCACCAGGTCTGAGGCACTGCACTATGCAGACCCAACCAAACTTTTCATTGCCAGTTCTCATTAATCTCCTACACAAAAATTATGTTTTTACCAGGCCAAATCAATCCCAATATACAGAATAAGCCTCAGTCTTGCTCTACGCCCTGGCCTTTCTTATGGGACTCTCTCTGACTGCAACTGCTACACCTCTTCCTGCTACTCTACATTACACATAGCATACCCTTGTGTTTCCTTCTCAGCCTACTTCAAATTTCTATGAAGTCTGCCTCTCCCTGTCCCTGCTCTATATTCTTCTCTGCTTCAAACTCCCCTTTTGTGTTTTGAGAATGCTTATTCATTCTAAATTTGATTATGTTTATTTGTAACTATATCTTACTCCTGCCATGATCTCATTTGATACTTGATGAAAAGATCATATATTATCCATCTTTGCTTCCCTACCTCACCATGCAACATCTAAGAATGGGTCTTTTATGGAACAGCTTCTTAGAAAATATCTTTTGAACTGAAATATGTTATCATAAAGGGGGTCATTATTTCATTACCTCCCTGAAGGAGAGTAGTGGGATGTAGGTAGGGTGGGAGGTCTTTATAAGATTTAATGATGTATTTCTATGATAATTTATTATTATAATAGCTGTTAACTATCTGGGGAATATGAAAGTGATTCTCAGCATATAGATAAAATATAAGGATACTTTTGAAGTATTTGGGCCATGAATTAAGAAATAGTTTAGTGCAATCTTTACATTAGTGTAAATTGATATTTCCTTTCTCTATTTTGAAACTCATAGTATAAGTATAAATTAAAGGGTAATTCAAACATGGTAGGAAAGATGTTGTATTTCTACAGCCTCTCCTGGGGAAAGAGGAATTATGATACTGGTGATGTTTCTGTCCTATTTAGTCTCATGACTCTCCAAATGTTCATTCCATGAAACACCATTGCTTTGAGCCTTAGTTACTGTTCTACTTAATTCACTCATGGCATATAAGAGGAATAAAAGTACTGTTTTACTTAATTCACTCATGGCATATACCTGCTCTCTTCTGTTAATTTAACTCCTATCATTTGGTAAAGAAGTCAAATAAGAAGTAGATTTTGAGTAAACATCAGATCATTGGGAAATTTAATAGTAGATGAGCATAAAACAAACAAAAAACACTTAGGAGTCCATTTCCCTTCCCTCATAATGGTTTAATAATTAAGTATCCATTCATTAATTCTGGAACAATTATTTACCTCTCCTGCCATGTATCCTAGCATGTATCAGACCCTGGACTAGATGTAAGGGAGAATAAAATGGCAATTATTACAAAGACAAAACAAAACTCTCAGGTAACTGAAACAGCATGGTGATCTTGTCAAATGAAAATAACAGTACCAGCAGGCATGGGTTTGAACTATTTTTAAACACTTCTCCTTTAGTGGTGATGAATTTCTAAACCATCTTCATGTTCTCACCCTGTAACTGATGGACAGTATTTGCAGAAATAATGGTCTATATTTGCCTAAGGATGAAGTTTGTGTACATGGAACAAAGTATCACTGTCAGTATTACATTAGCCCAGTAGTCTAGTAACTACCGCCTATAGCAAGATTCTGTCAGAATTGGATTTCACCATGTTATGCTTTCTCATATATAAAGAACGTTAGAGGAATTTGTTGAAAATTAGAAAAGATAACTAATTATTTTTGACTTATAACTCCACATAACCATTTAATGTCTTTTTTTTTTTTTTTTTTTTTTTTTTTTTTTGTGGTACGCGGGCCTCTCACTGTTGCGGCTTCTCCTGTTGTGGAGCACAGGCTCCGGACGCACAGGCTCAGCGTCCATGGCTCACGGGCCCAGCCGCTCCGCGGCATGTGGGATCTTCCCGGACCGGGGCATGAACCCGTGTCCCCTGCATCGGCAGGCGGACTCTCAACAATGGCGCCACCAGGGAAGCCCATTTAATGTCTTTTAGACTGCACTGACTAAAGTAAAACTCTGTCCTGGCAATGTGTGGTCAAGGCTATTTGGTTTTATTCTTTAAATCCCTTCGTTCTCACCTTCACAACTTACTATCTCATCTACCAACTTTTCTTGAGAGAATTTTGTGAGTGATGGTACACTATATTTTAAAAAATGATGTTTCAGAAAGGGTACATGAAGGCCAAAATATAGAAATAGATGTAAAACACCAATTGTTTTTTTTAAATGGGGTTTAGTTGTTTTATAATGTTGTTCTAGTTTCTACTGTATGGCAAAGTGAAGTAGATTTCCCTGTGCTATATAGCAGGTTCCCATTAGTTATTTATTTTATACATATTAGTGTATATATGTCAATCCCAATCTCCCAATTCATCCCGCCCCACTTTCCCCCCTTGGTGTCCATATATTTGTTCTCTAGATCTGTGTCCCTATTTCTGCCTTGCAAACCAGTTCATCTGTGTCATTTTTCTAGAGTCCACATATATGTTAGTATACAACATTTATTTTTCTCTTTCTGACTTACTTCACTCTGTATGACAGTCTCTAGGTCCATCCACATCTCTACAAATATCCAATTTTGTTCCTTTTTATGGCTAATATTCTAATGTATACATGTACCACATTTTCTTTATCCATTCATCTGTCGATGAACACCTAGGTTCCTTCCATGACCTGGCTATTGTAAATAGTGCTGCAATGGACATTGGAGTGCATGAGTCTTTTTGAATTATGGTTTTCTCTGTGTATATGTCCAGTAGTGGGATTGCTGAATCAAATGTAGTTTTATTATTTAGTTTTCTGATGAACCTCCGTACTGTTCTCCATAGTGGCTGTAACAATTTACATTTCTACCAACAGTGCAAGAGGGTTCCCTTTTCTCCACACCCACTCCAGCATTTATTTTTTGTAGATTTTCTGATGATGCCCATTCTAACTGGTGTGAGGTGATACATCATTGTAGTTTTGATTTGCATTTCTCTAATAATTAGTGATGTTGAGCATCTTTTCATGAGCTTCTTTTCTTGGCATCTTTTCATGAGCTTCTTTTCTTGGTATATCTTCTTTGGAGAAATGTCTATTTAGGTCTTCTGCCCATTTTTTGATTGGGTTGTTTGTAAAAGATCAATTCTTATTGAACGCTATCAGGTAAAAACAATAATTTATCCTCTGACAAGGAGGATTAATGTTCACCTAGAAACCCATATAGATTGTTCAAAGTGAGCTCAAAAAGCAAATTCAACTTGCAAATGTCAGTAGACATGAAATAACTATTTAGTCAATCAGGAAGAAAGCTTGTAAAGAAAGTATTGCTCAAGTGCTAGCAGTGAGACTATTTAAGGTCAAAGTAAGTGGAAAATTATTTTAAAAGAGATAGTATTTTTTAGTTTTATAATAATCAAAACAATCATTTTAAAGCAACTGTTATATGTAAGGCACTGAGATAATGAATACACAAAGGGGCCTAAAGAAACAGGTTCTGTCATCAAGAAGCTCCTGGTCTTGTCAAGTATACAGGACATAATATGCTCGTTACACTATTGTCAGGAGAAAAAGCCAATTGAAAGACATTGTTAATAAATGTCTTTCATTTATTATGAAATGAGAGTTCAGAAGATTACCATGAAATTTCCCCTTTGACTTTTCTTTAGTTCTTAATGTAATATATTGAGATAAACTTTTGTATTTTGATCACTAGATTTAACAGTTGAAGACGGAGTATCAACCTCTCACCCTCTCACCCTTAATTTATAAGTTTGAGTGAATACAGTGTCATTCATCCTTTGTTTTATTAACCTTTATTTAACGCTATTTTTAAAATGAGAACCCCAGTTATTTAAATGAATGTTTATTAGAAACTAAGATTTCAATTGCTATACAGGTTAATAAAATATGCATCACAACTTCAGTTTATAAATCAGATACTACATATATACAAATTATCACAAATATAGATATAGTGCACAGCTTTTATCTTTTTTCTTTCTCAGCTAAACGTCCCATCTTTCCATCTCTGCCACTCTCTTTTTTTTTTTTTTTTTTTTTTAGTAAAAGTAGTACAGATTTATTTTATATAACTATCTCTCCCTTTTTACAATCCATATGGTGGTTGTGAGGCTGCCCTCAGCCATTGAGCCTATGGGCAAGGACAGGGTTTCTCCATTCTCTTATTCATAGTGATTTATCTGCCTCAAAATAGGCCAATGTGAAAATAAATTTTGTTGGAACCATTGTTGAAACAGTTAAAAAAAAAAAAAAGAGTGCTATCTTCTAAATAATTTAAGTTTAGAGGGACTGGTAGGTATGAATTCCCTCCCACTGTTGTTAGAGAGACTGAGAGTCAAGCCCATTCAAAGAAAAGGAAAACTAAATCAAAGAAAGAATGCCTTGGCTATATAATCTGAGGCCTTGGATCCAGTTGAGCCTAAAATCTTTGCCACTATTTGAACTTCCAACTTACTGGGACCAACAATCTGCCCTTTCTTTGTTGTATAAACTATTCTGACTGGGATTTTTGTCACCTGCAGCTGAAAGAACTCTAACATAATTTTAATCAACAAATAGGTACCAAGAACACTTCTAACTCAGAAAACTGAATACTTTGGTAGAGAAATGTTATTCGGTAAGGCTTGATCAAGTGGAGTCGAGGTAACATTTGAACTGGATCTTAAAGAATGAATAAATTTTACTGAGATTATATATATATATATATATATATATATATATATATATATATATATACTATATATATGGCAAAGGGCAATTCCAACCAGAAAGAAGGAGTCAGGGAAGTAGGGGGAGTGTTTAACAGAATGGTAAGTAGTTCTGATTGGACAATGCAGAGATAATTTAAAGAATAATGGGAATTGAAACTGGAGGACTAGGTTGGACCTCAATCATAGTGCAGGTTTATATTTGGAGAACTGGTTGGGGGGGGACCTTGAAGATGACGGAAGAGTAAGACGCGGAGATCACCTTCCTCCCCACAGATATTTGGAGAACTGTTAAAATTTTTTAAAAAGAGCATTAGGGTGTATACATGTGTGTTCATTTAGTATTTGGTTTTCTTAGTCTTTCAATAAAAAGGTGAAACAGTACACCATGAGGGGAAAATCAATTAACAAGTTAGCAAAAGTCATGTGTATAACCTTTCCAGGGAACTGGCCTTTTCATTGAATAATCAATACTATAACACCTGTTCCCAAATCTAAGAACACAATCAAATTTAGATTGCCATCTCTGGTTACTAGCATTCTACTAAAAACAAAGCTTAGAGAAGTTGAGTCAGCATCTATTCTTGAAACATCTTTTCATTGAAAGAGTGATTGATATTTTTCTACAGCTCAATTAAATGTACAGGAGGCATACAAAGTGCCTCAAAATGCATCAGTTGAAAATGCAATCTCTAAGTCTTCCCCAGATAAGATAATTAGAATTTTCTACTTTGTTGATTAATACAGAATAAATCTTTTTTCAGTGTTTTGAAACAACCATGTTTCTCATGATCTATTTAGTCCACAAGTTTTTTCCATTATGTATTCAGCAGAGAACCAAAGGCTTTCTTCTCTCTAGGCATAGAATATGGCTTTAATTTCATTAAACCAAATTGATTGCAAGCTCTTTTACATTTAAGACAACAGGATGTTGTAAATTTTATTTTAACTGGTTGGAATATATGATCCAACAAAATTAAGGAGAAAAAGTCTCCTGCTGTTGCAAATACACAGTTATTAACCTAACTTACTGAATCCCACATGCCAATGAAAAGTTATGTAAATGAAGCAGGATTTTCACATTTTTCAGGAACTAAGCAACAGAAATAAGATTTGTTCAAGTAGTGCCTTGATAGGGGAGAAAAGTACAATAGAACACTCTTAAAAAGATTCATTGTGTAAGTGCCTATACCGAATTAGGTGTAAACCACCCAACTGTGTATATTTCTGAAGCACGCCAGATAAAATGAGTCAGGTTTTATCCATCATGTTAGAGAAATCAGTCAGCTATTTAAGAAATAGCAGAAGATAATAATGTTCAAATGCTGAGTGAATAGCAGTGCCTAGAGAGAAAATGCTGTCAATATTTCCAGTTACTTAAAGAAAATTATGCCATAGAACCATGCCATTCAATTCCATATTTACTGATAAATATTCTATAATATTTTCCTCTAGACATATGTGGGCAATGATAAGCATATTGGGAAAATGATTTTGCATGTCTAATTATCTTTTATATTTTTCAGGATAACTTTCTTATTGTGAGAAGGATAACTAATGAAGAAATAATACATTTTAATCATAAATATTATGATGTTCTTTTATATAAGCAATGCAAAAAACAAGAAAGGATTGATTAGTATTTACCTGCCTGAATGAAGCCCTCTAAATAGAATATACAGCAGTATAAAAAGCATTATTCCCCAAATTATAAAAAAAAATTAAACAGTAAATATGTATTGACCATACAATACCTGTTTTCATGTTATCAATATATGTTATTCATTATTCTTAAAATGAAAAAAATGTCCTTATTACTTGGGCCTTTTTTGATAATTTTGGCATTTTTTTCTAAACTTACAAACAGACAGTCACCCATTTGTTACGCCTTTTTTTTCGTAGATAACTTACAATTTTTAATCAAATTCTCAAACTGTCAAGGACACGGGTTTTGCTCTTTTGTTTGTTTGGCTCTAATATTTAAGCCATCTCTTGATTCCAGGCTTACTGCACATCATGCTGCCTCTGACTGGCCTGCTCTTTTTTTGCTCTGTCTGGATAACTTAAACTTTAAGACCTCAATTTAAATGCAATTTTTGAGATCCTTCAATACTGGTCATGATTGAACAATGGTTCCAGTTCTGTGTATAGGTCACAGTAGGCTGTACCTACTCTTATCTTAGTCCTTATGCTATGATAAAGATCTTAAGTTGTAATTGACATATAACATTGTGTAAGTTTAAAGTATACAATGTGTTGGTTTGATACATTTATATATTTTAGTAAATGTCTTTTACATTATCTGATCTCTACCTACAGACTCTGCTCCTTGAAGATAGAGAATATAACTTGTCTGGCATTTGTATCTCTTTCCGTTAGCACAGTGCCTTGAACAAATAGGCATTCAGATGCTTATTGAATTTACTAGAAGAAAATTTAAAGGAAGAATTTAGGGAAAAATATTTCTAAGTGTAGTTAGATGCTTACATTTCTCTAATCTTAATCAAGTTTTTATTATTTCTCTATCTGATCAGTGTACACTTAGTATTTTCTTCAATGGAGTCACAGTTTTATAAGTTGATAAACTCATAGGCTCAGGAATGTGCTTTCTGATCCTTGAGTGTTCCCTATGTCTGTCTATAGAATGAAAGGCACCGTGAGATTGTATGCTGCTGAGAGGCTAGCTTTCCATTGTTTGGCTTTTCCATGCCCACAATTTGATATGCTACATATAGCTTTCCTGGGGTTTCTGCTGGTACTAACTGCTGGGTCATCAGTCTTTAAAACTAGGCATGTAGTTAGCTATTTTAAGCATAGCTTTATTTATTCACTTCATGGTTTTCTGTGGCAAAAGCTCAAAGGAAATAAGGGAGCTTTAAAATCCTGCTAAGTCAATAACTCTTCACTCAGAGAGCAAAATAATTCTGAAATTTCAAAAGAAGGGTATAAGATTTTGGCAGTATTATAATAAAATGTATACTGGCAAATGATGTATATGTTTACTCTTCATTTAATTATGGACTATTAAGTTATTTTAAAATGCATATTTTGAGATAAAGACAATTATGAAATACTATAAAAGAGATTGTAGAGCTCGTTATGGATAAGATAAACAATGAGCACAAGGGGCTGGGAAGATTATGCTCAGCCTTGAGGACAGACCTAATGTTTAAAGGTGGTGTAGCTCTAAAGCTGAATAATTCTTCTCAGCATTTAATCAAGGTTATTCTGAAGATTCTCTTTCAGCATTTGCAAAGAGACTATGAACATTTATGTGCAAATGCAAAATAATTATAGATTAAAATTTCTCAGGTCCCTGAGCTAATCTAAGTGTGCTTCGTTTCTTAGTTTTTTACTTATTACAGGCTTTTAAAACCTGAAAGAATATATACATATATTTTATAATCTATAAAACTCAATCTAATGAAAGACAAAATCATTTCTTGAGCATTTTAGGCCAACTTCGCAGAGTTTAGAAATTAAAACATTTTATTTCTTGAGTTATTTATTTAAATTTCATTTTGATGCAAAGAAGTTTAGTAATAAAGAAAAATATTTTATTATTAAAAGTAAAAGCTTCAGTTTGGGAAAATGAAAAAGTTCTGGAAATGGATGGTTGTGATGGTTGCATGGCATTGTGAGTGTGCTCGATGCCACTGAATTTTACACTTAAAAAAGGTGAAATGGGGAATTTCATGTTGTTTATTTAACCACAATATTTTAAAATAATGTAAGAAAGCAACAAACAGAAATTTACATTATTTATCATAACAATTTGTTACTTATTCAGATGTAAAGTAGTTTTTTGCAAATAAACCAAAATTTTATATTTCTGTGACAAATTTAGAATTTTGTTTTTTTAAAAATTTATTTATTTGTTATTTATTTTTGGCTGCATTGGGTCTTTGTTGCTGCATGCGGCTTTCTCTAGTTGCGGCGAGCGAGAATTACTCTTCATTGCGGTGCTCAGCCTTCTCATTTCAGTGGCTTCTCTTGTTGCGGAGCTCGAGCTGTAGGCGTGCCGGCTTCAGTAGTTGTGGCTTGCAGGCTCTAGAGCACAGGCTCAGTAGTTGTGGCTCACGGGCTTAGTTGCTCTGTGGCATGTGAGATCTTCCTGGACCAGGGCTCGAACCCATGTCCCCTGTATTGGCAGGCGGATTCTTAACCACTGCACCACTAAGGAAGCCCTAGAATTTGATATAGACTATACTGATTTCTTACTAGCACTGTTTTAGGGTCTATAAAACTATTGTTAAAATCTAAATTGTCTTATGTTTTTTTGCTTTGGTCAAGAAAAAGACTTCGCTTTTAAGAATTTTGATAGGGTCAGTTTTAGCACTTTAAATGGGACAAATGGGGTGATATCTCTGCAAGCATTCTATCTACGGTTATTCACATTTTTGTCTTTCCATTTATGATATTAATACAGACTATTAAATGAGTTCATAAGCTTTAACTAAAACATCTACCTTTTTTTTTTTAATTGGATAATCTAGGTACCATAGATACCCATCTGAAATGCAAAGTTAGACTCATTGATTATTTCAGACTCTGACATCATGCACTATGGTAGGGTTAACCAAATAACTTATTATCCAAACCCAGATATTTTGAGAGTGAAAGGAAAAGCTATTAATAACTACCCTGTATAAGAGACACAAACAGGAGTGGTCTCAGGTAAACCAGATTATATGGTCACCTTATTTATGGGACATATTTTAGAACTGGTGACATGCTTAGTTACTTTAGTTTTCCTTAGTAAATCACTTTGATTAAAAAATAAGAGCAACATGTTTTGAGTGAAATTGTGTGCTAAAGATAGAGTTTTTAAAGATATTATCCAATTCCCTTTCTGATAGGTGTCAGAGAACTGTTAAAAATAGTATCTGCCTTCATGGAGATTACAGAGCAGATGAAGATTAGACACATGAAAAAGTGAGTGAAGAATCAAAAAGGCCAATATATTTGTAAAATGATTGGCACAGGAAATCATTGCTCCAAGTTCAAAGAAAGGAAACCAATTCCACCTATCATGCCCTTACATTCAATTAGTTTACAATATAACAATTTCATGGAGACTATTCAATTATTGACTCTTGTTATTCTAAATTGGCCTTTGCCAAGTTTAGGTTATTGTGTGAGACACTATATTAAATGCTATACTTACAGATAAATATGATGCAGACTCTGTTGTTGAGTAACTTGTTCTCTAGTAAAGAACACAGAAATGTTAGCCAATAATGAACAAAGCAAGTGATACACTTCTGTAATTAAACTATGCATAGAGCACTATGGAAGAACTGTTAGATCTGCTTTCTCTTTTTTTTTTTTTTTTTGTTGTACACGGGCCTCTCACTGTTGTGGCCTCTCCCGTTGCAGAGCACAGGCTCCAGACGCGCAGGCTCAGTGGCCATGGCTCACG
The DNA here is from genome assembly GCF_963924675.1 of Phocoena phocoena. Lineage (NCBI taxonomy): Eukaryota > Metazoa > Chordata > Mammalia > Artiodactyla > Phocoenidae > Phocoena > Phocoena phocoena. Next base: position 34,818,746 of record NC_089226.1, read on the forward strand.
GGCCCAGCTGCTCTGCAGCACGTGGGATCTTCCCGGACCGGGGCACGAACCCGTGTCCCCTGCATCAGCAGGCGGACTCTCAACCACTGCGCCACCAGGGAAGCCCTGCTTTCTCTTTTGTCTCAACATTCATTTCACCAGACTGACTAGTCCCAGTGGCTTCATTTTATAAATTAATTTATTCAGATTTTCTTTCGTTTTCCTTCATGAGTTAATGGCTAATGCACAAGATTAGAGTGCTGATACGTTGGTATTAGTATTGCTCAGCATATCAGGAAACAGTCTTCTAGAGCTTTAGGGATCCTAGGTCCATTTCCTAGGTTTTCAATGATGAAAATAAGAGTTAGAATACTTTTTCAAAGGATAATTTGACATTAATCTTTACTGAAATTTATCTTCCAATTTTCTATCTATTCATAGAGCTCAGCTTTATAGAAACTTCTTGAGAGTCTTCATGAAGACAATGGATAAAGTATGCATGTTTTATAAGTCTAAAATCATATAAAGAACATCTGTACCAAATATTCATTGAAGATGTATTATTATCGTCCTTAGAATTATACTTTATATTGTCTGTTTCACTGTTGTGGACGGATTCCAAAAATTGAGAGATGATCATATTACACAGAAAAATAAATAATGGATGAAAATACTTGATGTAGATATTTAGAATTTATATAAAAAAACAAGGACATGAAGATCATAATGCTTATATGAAAACACAGAATTGCTAATATATTTGGATAAAAAGAAACTGTAGGAAAACTGCCTCACCTAAATGCTTCACTTGCGAGAAGTTTGTTTCAACCAACAAAGAATAATGTTTCAAACACATGTGTAATTTTAATGCTGGTCTTCTGAAAATATAAATTACTTGCTATGTAGCTATAATAGATTTTTATAATCATTTCACAGTTGTAAAAATGTAGAAAACAGAATTCAGGCAACAATTCTTTTGGCTCCTATTTCAATATTTTGTAGCAAAATCTGGAGATTTTAATGAAACCTGCAGATTTATAATTAAGCAAACAAAAAGTAATAATTAACTTAGTGTCAGCCCTCCAACTTTGATTTTTTTTCCTTCAATATTGGGTTGGTTGTTCTGGGTGTTTTTTTTTTTTAATTTTTTGATGCTAGAATCAAAGGACAATTTTCATCTTTTTTGCTCCCTTTCCTCAATATTATTTTTCTTTCTCTTCTTTTGTCAGTTATCCTTATTTCTTGGTTATTGTTTTCCTGACTTTATTTTTGCTTTACTTTTTGCAATATCCTTCTTTGGTCTTCTGTTATTCTTACTGAAGGTACCTGTGAACATCACTGCTCTGGACTAATGACCTTAAGCCAAAACTCGGGCTCTGCTTTGCTATTCAGCTTTCAAACTTCCTAGAGTCTAGTCAGCTATGATACCCGCCATTTCCTTGGATTCCAAATTTTTATATTGACTTTCTAACTTCAGTCTTTGTTTTGGCCATGGGTATAGCACTCCCAATTCTTCATCAACTTCTCTTTATAGCACTCATGCATCTACTTATGGGTCAACCTCTTGACAGGGTTATTGTCTCCAAGGTAAGAATTTTTTTTTTTTTTTTAGTATTACGAAAAATTATTAAATTTTATTGTTGCAATGATATGCAAGTCATTTAATAGTGAACATGATATCAAAGAGCAAGTGCTATGAGTATCTATACAGAAGCTGAATTATTAAGAAAGAAAACAGAAAGGTTATCTACAGAAGATGACTGGAGATAGACTGGTTAAAAAAATAGTCCCAGGGCTTCCCTGGTGGTTATAATCACAGGTCCCAAGAGGAGGGGGCATGCCACACCATGTAGGGCCACATGGGGAAGCACCAGGGTCACTCAGGAAGAAGGAACAAGGAGAAAATGGGGGCAAGAGCCTTTATTGTGGTTTCCACAGGAAGGAATGAGCAAGGCAGGGTAAGCCACCTCAGGATTGGCTAGTTTGAATAATTTCAGTGTGCTCTGGGATGTAGGGACTGTCCCTAGTAGTCTGGTACCTAGCCCTGAAGTGATCAGGGCAGATGGATAGTGGCCCAGAGTGTGACAGCACTTTAAAGGAGGTGGTTGGGGTATGGGCTCTGAATTGGTCGGTTTGCATATAAAAGGCACACTCTTAGTTGAGTTGTTTGCTATCTCTAGGAATTAGTTAGCCCTGGGAGGGACAGTCCCTTCAGGGTCAGCAAGGCCCTAAGAGAGCAAAGCATCAAATACAGAAACTAGAAAATGTGATGATTACAATGTACAAATGCATACAATTATACAAATTTAAACCAACAGTGAAATAAGAATTATTTCTTTACTCTCGTTATTGGCCTTATTTTATTATAGTCTTTTCTTATTTCATTGTAAGAATAAATATATTCAAATTACTACTTTTTAGCCTCCTTTTTTCATTTTTAGTTTAAAAGCTTAATCATGTTCAGAGTGTGATGGGCTTTGGCATATAGTACGTCCTCAAGGAATGTTAGTCCTGTTCCCTTGCCTTCCCTTTCCCTTTCTTCATTCATTTACTAAATATTTATTAAGAATTCTAGACACCAGGGATGCATCTTTTAGTCTTCATAAAGGGGACTATCTAATAGAGGATACAGATATTCAATAAATAACCACACACAGAATTAACAACTTGGCACCCTGAGATGTCACAAGAAGGCACTGCAAGCAAGCATTATGCCCTCATTAGTCTGAATCCAAGACCACATTATGTAAATAACTTTTAATATTATTTAATACAGTTGAAATATTTATTTTTATGCATTTTGTAAAGTTTGGACTTGTCTTCTGAAGTTGGCAAGCAATAGAAATTTCTTTTAAAATTTGTATGTGACATATTAAAAATGTATCATATGAAGAAATTTATGAACAAGATATAAAGTAGATTTCTGAATTAGGGGTTTCCATTATTCCCTTAAACCTGTTCTATTCTGTTGTATTTATTGGGTACCTACTCTATGCCCAGAAGTCTTTACTGGAAAATTCCAGGTAAAACAAAGTATAAAGTGTGACTAGTTTGATGACTTAGTGCTTTCCTTTGAAAAGGTGATTTGATTTTTGTTTCAGTGGCAATTATTGTCTCCTGATCTATTGACATGACATACTAAACAATAACAAAACCTACATTTTATTTATTTATTATTTTTTTAGGTTTTTAAGAGAAGTCTTTATTTTTGTTCTTATTGCCATTCTTTTTTTTTTTCTTATTTTAACATATTTATTGGAGTATAATTGCTTTACAATGATATGTTAGTTTCAGCTTCACAACAAAATGAATCAGTTATATATATATATATATATATATATATATATATATATATATATACACATATATTCCCATATCTCTTCCCACTGGCGTCTCCCTCCCTCCCATCCTCCCTATCCCACCCCTCCAGGTGGTCACAAAGCACCAAGCTGATCTCCCTGTGCTATACGGCTGCTTCCCACTAGCTATCTACCTTACGTTTGGTAGTGTATATATGTCCATGTCTCTCTCTCGCTTTGTCACAGTTTACCCTTCCCCCTCCCCATAGCCTCAAGTCCATTCTCTAGTAAGTCTATATCTTTATTACTGTTTCACCCCTAGGTTTTTCATGACATTTTTTTTTCTTAAATTCCATATATATGTGTTAGCATACGGTATTTGTCTCTCTCTTTCTGACTTACTTCACTCTGTATGACAGACTCTAGGTCTATCTACCTCATTACAAATAGCTCAATTTCGTTTCTTTTTATGGCTGAGTAATATTCCATTGTATATATGTGCCATATCTTCTTTAGCCATTCATCCGATGATGGACACTTAGGTTGTTTCCATCTTTGGGCTATTGTAAATAATGCTGCAATGAACATTTTGGTACATGACTCTTTTTGAATTATGGTTTTCTCAGGGTATATGCCCAGTAGTGGGATTACTGGGTCATATGGTAGTTCTATTTGTGGTTTTTTAAGGAATCTCCATACTGTTCTCCACAGTGGCTGTATCAATTTACATTCCTACCAACAGTGCAGGAGGGTTCCCTTTTCTCCACACCCTCTCCAGCATTTATTGTTTCTAGCTTTTTTGATGATGGCCATTCTGACTGGTGTGAGATGATATCTCAATGTAGTTTTCATTCGGATTTCTCTAATGATTAGTGATGTTGAGCATTCTTTCATGTGTTTGTTGGCAGTCTGTATATCTTCTTTGGAGAAATGTCTATTTAGGTCTTCTGCCCATTTTTGGATTGGGTTGTTTGTTTTTTTGTTATTAAGCTGCATGAGCTGCTTATAAATTTTGGAGATTAAACTTTTGTCAGTTGCTTCATTTGCAAATATTTTCTCCCATTCTGAGGGTTGTCTTTTGGTCTTCTTTATGGTTTCCTTTGCTGCACAAAACCTTTTAAGTTTCATTAGGTCCCATTTGTATATTTTTGTTTTTATTTCCATTTCTCTAGGAGGTGGGTCAAAAAGGACCTTGCTGTGATCTATGTCATAAGTGTCCTGCCTATGTTTTCCTCTAAGAGTTTGATAGTTTCTGGCCTTACATTTAGGTCTTTAATCCATTTTGAACTTATTTTTGTGTATAGTGTTAGGGAGTGATCTAATCTCATACTTTTACATATAGCTGTCCAGTTTTCCCAGAACCACTTATTGAAGAGGCTGTCTTTTCTCCACTGTACATTCCTGCCTCCTTTATCAAAGATAAGGTGACCATATATGCGTGGGTTTATCTCTGGGCTTTCTATCCTGTTCCATTGATCTATATTTCTGTTTTTGTGCCATTACCATACTGTCTTGATTACTGTAGCTTTGTAGTATAGTCTAAAGTCAGGAAGCCTGATTCCTCCAGCTTGGTTTTTTGTTCTCAAGTTTGCTTTGGCTATTCGGGGTCTTTTGTGTTTCCATACAAATTGTGAATTTTTTTGTTCTAGTTCTGTGAAAAATGCCAGTGGTAGTTTGATAGGGATTGCATTGAATCTGTAGATTGCTTTGGGTAGTAGAGTCATTTTCACAATGTTGATTCTTCCAATCCAAGAACATGGTATATCTCTCCATCTATTTGTATCATTTTTAATTTCTTTTATCAGTGTCTTATACTTTTCTGTATACAGGTCTTTTGTCTCCTTAGGTAGGTTTATTCCAAGATAATTTATTCTTTTTGTAACAATGGTAAATGGGAGTGTTTTCTGAATTTCACTTCCAGATATTTCATCATTAGTGTATAGGAATGCCAGAGACTTCTGTGCATTAATTTTGTATCCTGCTACTTTACCAAATTCCTTGATTATCTCTAGTAGTTTTCTGGTAGCATCTTTAGGATTCTCTATGTATAGTATCATGTCATCTGCAAACAGTGACAGCTTTACTTCTTCTTTTCCGATTTGGATTCCTTTTATTTCCTTTTCTTCTGTGATTGCTGTGGTTAAAACTTCCAAAACTATGTTGAATAAGAGTGGTGAGAGTGGGCAACCTTGTCTTGTTCCTGATCTTAGTGGAAATGCTTTCAGTTTTTCACCATTGAGGATGATGTTGGCTGTGGGTTTGTCATATATGGCCTTTATTATGTTGAGGAAAGTTCCCTCTATGCCTACTTTCTGCAGGGTTTTTATCATAAATGGGTGTTGAATTTTGTCGAAAGCTTTCTCTGCATCTATTGAGATGATCATATGGTTTTTCTCCTTCAGTTTGTTAATATGGTGTATGACATTGATTGATTTGCGTATATTGAAGAATCCATGCATTCCTGGAATAAACCCCACTTGATCATGCTGTATGATCCTTTTAATGTGCTGTTGGATTCTGTTTGCTAGTATTTTGTTGAGGATTTTTGCATCTATGTTCATCAGTGATATTGGTCTGTAGTTTTCTTGCTTTGTGACATCATTGTCTGGTTTTGGTATCAGGGTGATGGTGGCCTCATAGAATGAGTTTGGGAGTGTTCCTCCCTCTGCTATATTTTGGAAGAGTTTGAGAAGGATAGGTGACAGCTCTTCTCTGAATGTTTGATAGAATTTGCCTGTGAAGCCATCTGGTCCTGGGCTTTTGCTTATTGGAAGATTTTTAATCACAGTTTCAATTTCAGTGCTCGTGATTGGTCTGTTCATATTTTCTATTTCTTCCTGATTCAATCTTGGCACGTTGTGCCTTTCTAAGAATTTGTCCATTTCTTCCAGGTTGTCCATTTTATTGGCATAGAGTTGCTTGTAGTAATCTCTCATGATCTTTTGTATTTCTGCAGTGTCAGTTGTTACTTCTCCTTTTTCATTTCTAATTCTATTGATTTCAGTCTTCTCCCTTTTTTTCTTGATGAGTCTGGCTAATGGTTTATCAATTTTGTTTATCCTTTCAAAGAACCAGCTTTTAGATTTATTGATCTTGCTATAGTTTCCCTCATTTCTTTATCATTTATTTCTGATCTGATTTTTATGATTTCTTTCCTTCTGCTAACTTTGGGTTTTTTTTGTTCTTCTTTCTCTAATTGCTTTAGGTGCAAGGTTAGGTTGTTTATTCGAGATGTTTCCTGTTTCTTAAGGTAGGATTGTATTGCTATAAACTTCCCTCTTAGAACTGCTTTTGCTGCATCCCATAGATTTTGAGTCGTCGTGTCTCCATTGTCATTTGTTTCTAGGTATTTTTTGATTTCCTCCTTGATTTCTTCAGTGATCACTTCATTATTAGTGCATTGTTTAGCCTCCACGTATTTGTATTTTTTACAGATCTTTTCCTGTAATTGATATCTAGTCTCATAGCGTTGTGGTTAGAAAAGATACTTGATACAATTTCAATTTTCTTAAATTTACCAAGGCTTGATTTGTGACCCAAGATATGATCTATCCTGGAGAATGTTCCATGAGCACTTGAGAAAAATGTGTATTCTGTTGTTTTTGGATGGAATGTCCTATAAATATCAATTAAGTCTATCTTGTTTAATGTATTTTTAAAGCTTGTGTTTCCTTATATATTTTCATTTCGGATGATCTGTCCATTGGTGAAAGTGGGGTGTTAAAGTCCCCTACCATGAATGTGTTACTGTCGATTTCCCCTTTTTTGGCTGTTAGTATTTGCCTTATGTATTGAGGTGCTCCTATGTTGGGTGCATAAATATTTACAATTGTTATAACTTCTTCTTGGATCGATCCCTCGATCATTATGTAGTGTCCTTCTTTGTCTCTTCTAATAGTCTTTATTTTAAAGTCTATTTTGTCTGATATGAGAATTGTTACTCCAGCTTTCTTTTGGTTTCCATTTGTATGAAATATCTTTTTCCATCCCCTTACTTTCAGTCTGTATGTGTCTCTAGGTCTGAAGTTGGCCTCTTGTAGGCAGCAAATATATGTGTCTTGTTTTCATATCCATTCAGCCAATCTGTGTCTTTTGGTGGGAGCATTTATTCCATTTACATTTAAGGTAATTATCGATATGTATGTTCCCATTCCCATTTTCTTAATTGTTTTGGGTTCGTTATTGTAGGTCTTTTCCTTCTTTTGTGTGTCTTGCCTAGAGAAGTTCCTTTAGCAGTTGTTGTAGAGCTGGTTTGGTGGTGCTGAACTCTCTCAGGTTTTCCTTGTCTGTAAAGGATTTATTTCTCCATGAAATCTGAATGAGATCCTTGCTGGGTAGAGTAATCTTGGTGGCAGGTTTTTTTCCTTCAACACTTTCAATATTTCCTGCCACTTCCTTCTGGCTTGCAGAGTTTCTGCTGAAAGATCAGCTGTTAACCTTATGGTGATTCCCTTGTGTGTTATTTGTTGTTTTTTCCTTGCTGCTTTTAATATGTTTTCTTTGTATTTAATTTTTGACAGTTTGATTAATATGTGTCTTGGCATATTTCTCCTTGGATTTATCCTGTATGGGACTCTCTGTGCTTCCTGGATTTGATTAACTATTTCCTTTCCCATATTAGGGAAGTTTTCAACTATAATCTCTTCAAATATTTTCTCAGTCCCTTTCTTTTTCTCTTCTTCTTCTGGAACCCCTATAATTCGAATGTTGGTGTGTTTAATGTTGTCCCAGAGGTCTCTGAGACTGTCCTCAGTTCTTTTCATTCTTTTTTCTTTATTCTGCTCTGCAGTATTTATTTCCACTATTTTATCTTCCAGGTCACTTATCCATTCTTCTGCCTCAGTTATTCTGCTATTGATCCCATCTAGAGTATTTCTCATTTCATTTATTGTGTTGTTCATCATTGTTTGTTTCATCTTTAGTTCTTCTAGGTCCTTGTTAACTGTTTCTTGCATTTTGTCTATTCTATTTTCAAGATTTTGGATCATCCTTACTATCATTATTCTGAATTCTTTTTCAGGTAGACTGCCTATTTCCTCTTCATTTGTTAGGTCTGGTGGGTTTTTATCTTGCTCCTTCATCTGCTGTGTGTTTTTCTGTCCTTTCATTTTGCTTATCTTACTGTGTTTGGGGTCTCCTTTTTGCAGGCTGAAGGTTCGTAGTTCCTGTTGTTTTTAGTGTCTGTCCCCAGTAGCTAAGTTTGGTTCATTGGGTTGTGTAGGCTTCCTGATGGAGGGTACTAGTGCCTGTGTTCTGGTGGATGAGGCTGGATCTTGTCGTTCTGGTAGGCAGGTCCATGTCTGGTGGTGTGTTTTGGGGTGTCTGTAGACTTATTATGATTTTGGGCAGCCTCTCTGCTAATGGGTGGGGTTGTGTTCCTGTCTTGCTAGTTGTTTGGCATAGGATGTCCAGCACTGTAGCTTGCTGGTCATTGAATGAAGCTGGGTGTTGTCGTTGAGATGGAGATCTCTGGGAGATTTTCACCGTTTGATGTTATGTGCAGCTGGGAGACCTCTTGTGGACCAGTGTCCTGAAGTTGGCTCTCCCACCTCAGAGGCACAGCACTAACTCCTGGCTGCAGCACCAAGAGCCTTTTATCCACATGGCTCCTTATTTTGGGATGATTCGTTGTCTATTCATGTATTCCATAGATGCAGGGTACATCAAGTTGATTGTGGAGCTTTAATCCTCTGCTTCTGAGGCTTCTGGGAGAGATTTCCCTTTCTCTTCTTTGTTCTCACAGCTCCCAGGGGCTCAGCTTTGGATTTGGCCCCGCCTGTGCATGTAGGTCGCCGGAAGGCGTCTGTTCTTTGCTCAGACAGGACGGGGTTAAAGGAGCCGCTGATTCGGGGGCTCTGACTCACTCAGGCCGGGGGGTAGGGAGGGTCACGGAGTGCGGGGCGAGCCTGCGGCGGCAGAGGCCGGCGTGAAGTTGCAGCAGCCTGAGGCGTGCTGTGCGTTCTCCCGGGGAAGTTGTCCCTGGATCCCGGGACCCTGGCAGTGGCGGGCTGCACAGGCTCCCCGGAAGGGGGGTGTGAATAGTGACCTGTGTTCGCACACAGGCTTCTTGGTGGCGGCAGCAGCGGCCTTAGCATCTCATGTGTGTCTCTGGGGTCCGCACTTTTACCCGCGGCTCATGCTCGTCTCTGGAGCTCCTTTAAGCAGCGTTCTTAATCCCCTCTCCTCGCGCACCAGGAAATAAAGAGGGAAGAAAAAGTCTCTTGCCTCTTCGGCAGGTCCAGACTTTTCCCTGGACTCCCTCCCGGCTAGCCGCGGTGCACTAACGCCCTGCAGGCTGTGTTCACGCCGCCAACCCCAGTCCTCTCCCGGCGCTGCGACTGAAGCCGGAGCCTCAGCTCCCAGCCCCACCTGCCCCGGCGGGTGAGCAGACAAGCCTCTCGGCTGGTGAGTGCCGGTCGGCCCTGATCCTCTGCGCTGGAATCTCTCCGCTTTGCCCTCCGCACCCCTGTTGCTGTGCTCTCCTCTGTGACCCCGAAGCTCCCCCACTCTGCCACCCGCAGTCTCCGCCCGCCAAGGTAAGAATTTTGTTTATGCAGTTTGAATTACTATAGTGTTGGCAGAGTACCTTTCAAGTAATAGATAATAAATTGTTGCAAAATAATAGAAAATAAGGAAAGGCTGATTGAATGCATGGAATTAATATTGACAAAATTATGTTTAAAATTATAATACCTATGTTTTGAGGAAATAAAGCATATCTTTCATTTTGTAAAGGCTGCATTCGAGATCCCAGGCTAGAACATTGTCAATTTATGAAAAGATCCTCCAGATCAAAAGTATTCAAAAAGACTAAAGAAGACAGTGTAAGTTTAATAACTATACACTAAAAAGGGTGTTCAATATACTAAGAAGAAAATTCACTAGAGTATTTACATTGTACAGATGATGTAATGTGATTGCTAACATTTCACAATATATTAACTTTTTACCTAGTCCATCCAAAGCACCTAAATGTTGATGCTGTTTCAGGCATTTTGTGCTCATTATCTATAAACCTCATAGCAACTATGCAAGGGATATATTGCTACTTTTGCTCTATGATATCAGAGGGATTAAGTTACTGACCTTGCGACCACAACTGGTAAGTGGAAGAATCTTTCCAACACAGGTTCACCTGATCCCAAACTCCCAAGACCCATGCTCTTTCTACTACATCTTGCTTCAAGTAGAGAGGACACTGGTCTTGAGATTAGGAAACCTGGGTATGAATCTCAGTTGAGCAATTTAGTAGCATTATGACTTTGACCACTCAACTTGACAATTATGAGCTTCAGTTTCCTTCATATGGGAAATCTAAATAATATGATCTACTTCATAATGTCTGAGAAAATATTAATGCAAGTGGCTGTCACATACTAGTGGCTGAATGATGTTATTATCTTCTTGGAAGTTTGTCGCTCTGGTAAGTCCTTAAAAATGCAGAATGCAATAGTGGGTATGGATGATAACCCTTGTTAACTTCTGCCTCTTACTCTCTCACACAGAATAAATTCCACAAAGCACCCCTTATATTGTAGAGTAATAGAAGTCTATATCCATACTTGTAAAAAGTTTGATGTCTTTTTTCTCAATGTTTACTTAAAGTTATAGCATCATAAGGTACAAAACTGCCATGCTGGATCGTTGCCTGTAAACATGACTTTCTTGTCTATAGTGCTGTTTCCTGGTCAAACGAAGATGTTAGAATAATACTAGATAAAGGAAGCAGCTTATCTCCTTGGAGTGAAGACTATGTATATTTCCTTCCACATTGTTTTCACCTGCTTGAATTGATTATACTATACATTAATCATGAAAGAATTGAAATTGGCAGATTCATAGCTATTGAATAGGACTACTGTTTAAATATAGTTTTACTTTAAATAAATTGAATGAAAGTCCATTCTCCACTATATATTTACTCTCAACCACAGACCCTATTAACAGCATGCTTAGAGAATCTGAACCAAATTTTATTTTATATTTAACTTTTCTAAACTGCCAGATAAATATAAGAAGTGCTGTGATTATCTCCATATATTTAATATGATTTGTCTCCCTTGAGTCAACTTGATAAATTACAGCTGTATATATTTTACTTCGATAATTATATCTCTATTTGGGACGTCTAAATACTGGTGGGTTTAAACAGATTTTAGAATGTATCTGTTACTGAACCGACTACACTACTGAAACGCAATACAGTATATTGTTTGGTATACGTTTGGTATAGTTATTATGGGTTAGAGAATTCCTGTGATAAGAAATATTGTGTATATGAAGAGATGGATGTTTTATTTCAAAATGTTCATGAGGTTTAAATATTCAAATATAATTTCTGATGTATAAAAGTACAGAAGCATCTATAGGAAAATGATCATCTACATTGTGTTTGCTGGCACCTTGAGAAATAAAGATACAAAATAGTTCACATTATCCTAAAAAATGCATGAAAGAGACTTATTTTTGATCATTCATCAAATAACCAGGGAGGTTTGGATTGTTGGGCCAAGATGGTGGAATAGGAAGATGCTAAGCTCACCTCCTCCCACAGCCACACCAAAATTACCACTATTTACAGAGCAACTATTGATGAGAAAGACCTGAAGACCAGCAGAAAAGATCATCTACAACTAAAGATATAAAGAAGGAACCACAGCAAGACAGGTAGGAGGGGCAGAGACATGGTAGAGTCAAGACCCATAACCCAGGTGGGAGATCTACAAATGGGAGAATGATTACAACTGCAGACATTCTCCCCAGTGAGTGAGGGGTCCAAGCCCCATATCATGCTCCCCGGTCCATGGGTCCTACACTGAAAAGACAAGCCTCCAGAATATCTGGCTTTAAAGGCCAGAGGGAGAAAGGAGATTGAAACTGCCTGGGGCTCTGGCTAGTCACCTCAACTGCTCCAGCCCACCCTAACACTTTTAGCTCCAGTGCAGCTCCCCACTAGAGCAAAGGCTACTGTTATTGCTAAGGAGAGTACACACTTAGATGGGGCAGAGCCAGCTCAGACCCAGCACTGCATTTGAACGGGGTGAGGGTGGATTTTGCTGGTTGGTGCTCATGGAGTCGGCAGATTGGGAACTGTCTTGAGCTCTGACTGGCATGCTGGGACCATGCCAGTGAATGACACGGCCCAGACCAGGTGCCCGCTCCAGGCCCTCTTGTTTCAGCACTGCTCCCCTCTGGGGTAGGGAGAGCACAAAGTTAAAGGAAATGAAATCAGCTCAGACCCGACCCTCGGCTTCTGCTCCAGCACTTTGGGATCCCACCCTGCCCCTCATAGGGCAGGGATGACCATGGAGCATAGGAGAAGGCTGGCTCACACCTAGCTCTGTCTCTAGCTACTCCAGCTCCAGCCCCACTTCCCACCAAGGTCATAGTTGCCAACACCCCTTGGGGAAGATTTGACTTATGCTCACTTCAGATGCAGCTCTTCCACCAAAGCCATTGGGCACATGCAGACTGCACAGGGACATGCCTTCAAGACTGGGATAGGTAATAGTTTCATCTAATTTCATAGAGACAGAGAAAGTTAAGCAAAATGAGAAGATAGAAGAATTTGTTTTAAAGGCCAGCAGGGCTTACTGTCAGGAGAGCCAGAGGCCTGTAGAAAATAGAGACCCGACTCCTTAAGGGGACACACAAAAACTCACACACTCTGAGACCCAGGGGAGAAGTGGTAATTTGAAAGGATTCTAGGTCAGACCCACTTGTTGATCTTGGAGAGCCTCTCAGAGAGGCAGGAGGCAACTAGAACTCACCCTGGGGTCATAGACACTGGTGGCAACCATTCTTGGGAGCTTAGTCTACCACGTGGACACTGATGCTGACAAGGGCCATTTTGGAATCCTCCCTCTAGCTTATTAGCACTGGAACACAGCTCTGGCCACCAGCCTGTCAGCACAAGAGCTAGGACACCTCAGGCAATCAGATAGCTGGGAAGAAACACATTCCCACCCATAAACAGGTGGGCTGCCTTAAGACCCCTTCAGCCCACAGCCACCCCAGAGACTTGGCCCTGTCCACCAGAGGGCTCAGGATCTGGCCTCATACACCAGTGCACCAGCACAAGCCATGAGAACCCCTCAGGGTCCTAGAGCCAGCCATTGGGACCTAGGCCCACTGACCAGCAGGCCAGCACTCTCACTGGGAAACCCAAGGCCCTGCAGCCAGTGACCCCAAGATGCAGTTCCACCAACCCATGGGCTGGCACTAGCCCCAGGACCCAGCCTCACCCCCCAGTGGGCAGGCACCAGCCATGGGATCCCCTGGACCCTGGCCTCACACATGAGCAGATGGACACAGGACCAGGAATACTGCAGCCCTGTAGCCTGCCATGTCAGGATCCATCCCACACACCAGCAGATTGACAACAAACCTGAGATCTCACCAGGTCTTGGCCCTGCCCAGTAGCAGGCCAACAAAAACTCTAAGATACCATGGACCCCTAAACCAGCTGCCCTGGGATCCAGGTCCCCTCACCAGCAGGCCAACATCATCTTTGAGACACTTCAGGCCTACAGCCAATCTGGAACTAGCCCCAACCACCAGCTGTGTTTGGGACCCCTGGCCCTAAAACTATCCACCCAAGAACCCATCATCACTCTCCAGTGGGCCAACACTAGATTCAGGACTCCCTGGGGCTCTGCAGCCAGCTGGCTCATGACCTGGCCCAGCACACCTACAACCAGCAGCTTCTGCACAAGGAAATACCTGGCAACCTACCAGAAGGTGGGCCAACCACGTCCTTCAGACTGTCCAGATTTTAGCCTGCCACAGTAGAAGGACAGATGCAGCCAACAGGGGTCAACCCTAGTGTCTATAGCTCTGATGGTGAGAAGGGGGTGCACTGCTGGGAACATAGAACAGCTCCTATAAAAGACCACTTTTCCAGGATCGAGAAATGTAAGTAACCTACCAAATACATAGAAATTAAAACAGCTTATTATCCAAAATGAGGTGACAGAGGACTATGTTCCAAATGAATGAACAGGATAAAACCCCAGGAGAAGAATTAAGTGAAGTGGGGATTAGTAATATACTAGATAAATAATTTAAGCTAATGATCATAAATATACTCAAAGAACTCAGAAGAAGATTGGATGAACACAGTGAGAAGTTTATTACAGACCTGGAAAATATAAAGGACAAACAAACAGAGATGAAGAATACAATAGTTGAAATGAAAAATAAATTAGAAGGAATCAAGAACAGATTAGATGATACAGAGGAATGGATCAGTGAGCTGGAAGACAGAGTTGTGGAAATCACTGCACCTAAGCAAACAAAAATAATAAAAAAATAAAGAGAAATGAAGACAGTTTAAGAGATGACAACATGAAGCATATTAACCTTAACATTATAGGGGTCCCAGAAGGAGAAACTAGAAAGGGGCAGAGAACATATTTGAAGATGTAATAGCTAAAGTCTTTCTTAACCTGGGAAAGATATAGACATTCAGGTCTAGGAAGCACAGAAATTCCCAAATAGGATCAATCCAGAGAGGAACAGTAATTAAAATAACAAACATTAAAGCTAAAGGGAGAATATTAAAATCAGCAAGAGAAAAGCAACAAATTATGTACAAGGGAACTCCAATAAAGCTATCAGCTGACTTTTCAGCAGAAGCTCTGCAGTCCAGAAGGGAGGGGAGCAATATATTTAAAGTGAGGAAAGGGAAAAACCTACAACCAAGAATACTCTAGCCAGCAAGGCTCTCATTCAGATTTGATGGAGAGATCAAAAGCTTTACAGACAAGCAAAATCTAGAAGAGTTGAACATCATCAAGCCAGCTTCACAAGAAATGTTAAAGGGATTTTCTAAGCAAAAAGGGAAAGGCTACAACTAGAAACATGAAAATTTCAAAAGGAAAAATCTTGGGAAAAGTTGGTAAAGGCAAATATATAGTAAAAACAGTAAATCACTTATAAAGCTAGTAGGATGGTTAAAAGACAAAGGTAGTAAAATCATCTATATCTACAATAAGTAGTTAAGGGCTGACAAGGGAAAAATACATAAAATGTGATGTCAAAACAGTAAACATGGCAAGAATGGTAGTAAAAATGCAGAGCTATTTAAATGCTTTTGAACTTAAGATATCAGCAACTTAAAATAATTATATACATATCATGGTAATCACAAACCAAAAATCTATAATAGATAAACACAGAAAAAATGAGAAAGAACTCCAAACATAACACTAAAGATAGTCACCAAATCACAAGGAAAGAGAACAAAAGAAGCAGAAAGGAACAAAAAAGAACTACAAAAACAACCATAAAACAAGTAACAAAATGGCAATAAGTACACACCTATCAATATATTACTTTAAATGTAAATGGACTAAAAGCTCCAATCAAAAGACATAGAGTGGCTGAATGAATAAAGAAAGACTCATATATATGCTGCCTATAAGAGACTCACTTCAGATCTAAAGACACACACAGACTGAAATGGAAAGAATGGAAAGAGGTATTCCATGAAAATGAAAAGAAAGCCAGGGTAGCAATACTTATTTCAGACAAAATAGACTTTAAAACAAAGCTTGTAACTAGGACACTGAAGTTCATTACATAATTATTAAGGGATCAATCCAAGAAAGTGATATAGCAATTATAAATATATATGCACCCTACAGAGCAGCACCTAAATACATAAAGAACATATTAACAGACATAAAGGGAGAAATCAGCGGTAACACAATAATGAGAGGGAATTTTAACACCCCACTTACATCAATGGACAAATCATCCAGACAGAAAAAGCAATAAGGAAACACTGGCCTTAAATGATACATAAGACCGAATGGCCTTTATATATATATATAAAACATTCCATTCAAAAGCAAAAGAATACATATTCTTTTCGAGTGCACATGAAACAGTCTCCAGGATAGATCATTTGCTAGGCTACAGAACAATCCTCAGTAATTTTTTTTTAATGAAATCATACCAAGCATCTTTTCTGACCACAATGCTATGAACCTAGAAATCAATTACCAGAAAAAAATTGCAAATACCACAAAAATGTGGAGACTTACCAATATGCTACTACACAACCAATGGTTCACTGAAGAAATCAAAGAAGAAATCAATACTTGGAGAAAAAGGAAAGTAAATACAGAATGATGCAAAATCTATGGGACATAGCAGATCTAAGAAGAAAGTTTATAACAATGCAAGCTTACCTCAGGACAGAAGAAAAATCTCAAATAAACATCCTAACCTTACACCTAAAGAATTAGAAAAAGAAGAAAAATACCCAAAGTTAGTAGATGAAAATAAATCATAAAAATCAGAATAGAAATAAATGAAATAGAAACTAAAAAAACCCCAAAAGATCAATGAAACTAACAGTTGTTTCTTGAAAAAATAAGCAAAATTGATAAAGTTTAAGCTAGAGTCAACAGGAAAAAATAGAGAGGGCCCAAATCAATAAAATCAGAAAGAAAAAGAAGTTACAAAGGAAACCACATAAATACAAAGTAGTATAAGAGATTATTATGCACCAATAAAATGGACAACTTAGAAGAAATGGACAAATTCTTAGAAATGGACAGTTTCCCAAGACTGAACCAGAAAGAAATAGAAAATATGAGCAAACCAACTACCAGAATTGAAATTGAATTAGTAGTAATAAAATAAAAGAAAACACCCAACAAACAAAAGTTCAGAATCAGATGGCTTCACATGTAAATTCTACCAAACATTTAGAGAAAAGTTAACACATATCATTCTCAAAATATTCCAAAATTTTCAGAGGAAGGAACACTTCTGACCTCATTCTATGAGGCCAGCATCACACTGATATGAAAATTAGGCAAAAAAAAAAAAAAAAAAAAAAAAAAAAAAAAAAAAAAGACATAGATGCACATAGATGCAAAAATCCTGAACAAAATACTAT
Source organism: Phocoena phocoena (assembly GCF_963924675.1). Lineage (NCBI taxonomy): Eukaryota > Metazoa > Chordata > Mammalia > Artiodactyla > Phocoenidae > Phocoena > Phocoena phocoena. The sequence continues at coordinate 34,835,936 of NC_089226.1, forward strand.
CAGACTTAATCCAACAATATATGAAAAGGATCATACAGCATGATAAGTTGGATTTATTCTAGAAATGCAAAGATGGTTCAGTATCTACAATTCAATAAGTGTGGTATATTACAATAACAAATTGAAGAATAAAAATCATATGATCTTCTCAGATTTCGAAAAGCTTTTGCCAAATGCCAACATCCTTTTACAACAAAAACTCTTAACCAAGTGGATACAGAGGGAGCATGACTCAACATAATAAAGGCCATATATGACAAGGCCACAATTAATGTGATACTCAATGGTGAAAAGTTGAAAATGTTTCCACTAAGATGGAACAAATTAAAGATTCCCACTCTCACAACTTTTATTCAACATAGTATTGGGAGTCCTATCCACAAAAATCAGAGAGGAAAAAGAAATTTTAAAAATCCAAATTGGAAAGAAAGAAGTAAAGCTAGAAAAACTAATTCTAAAATTTGTCTGGAAACACAAAAGACCCTGAACAGTCAAAATAATCTTGAGAAAGATGAACAAACCTGGAGGTATTAAGCTCCCTGTTTTCAAACTATACTACAAAGCTACAGTCATCAAAACAATAGGACAGTGGCACAAAAACAGACACCATGATCAATGGAATAGAATAGAGAGCCCAGACATGAATCTACACTTATATAGCAATTAATCCATGACAAAGGACACAAGGATATACCATGGGTAAATTATAGCCTCTTCAACAAGTCCTGTTGGGAATACTGGATAGCTACATGCAAAAGAATTAAACAGGACTACTGTCTCACACATTCACAAAAATAATTTGAAAATGAATTAAAGACAAGTGTAAGACCAAAAATCATAAATCTTCTAGAAGAAAACATAGGCAGTAAGCTATTTGACACCTGTCTTAGTAATATATTTTTGGATATGTAACTTCTGGCAAGGCAAGGAAAACAAAAGCAAAAAATAACAAGTGGGACTACATCAAATAAAAAGCTTTTGTGCAGTGAAGGGAACTTTCAACAAAACTAAAAGGCCACCTACTGAATGGGAAAAATTATTTGCAAAGATATATCTGACAAGGTGTTAACATGCAAAATATACAAATAAATAATAAACTCAGTATCATAAAAGAAAAAGAAAAGAAAAAATCCAAAAGGCTAACTTAAAAAGTTGGCAGACAATGTGAATAGACAATTTTCCAAAGAAGATATACAAATGACCAACAGGCACATGAAAAAATACTCAACATAACTAATCATCAGGGAAATGCAAACCACAATGAGATATAACCTCACACCTCTTCAGAATGACCAGCAAATAACTAGTGTTGGTGAGGATTTGGAGAAATGGAAACCCAAATGTACTGTTGATGGGAATGCAAATTAGTGCAGCCACTATGGAAAACAGTATGAAGAGTCTTCAAAAAATTAAAAATTGAACTACCATATGCAGCAATTCCACACCTTGATATTTATCCAAAAAAACACACTAATTAAAAAATACATATGCATCCTTATATTAATTGAAGCATTATTGATAATAACCAAGGTATGAAAGCAACCTAAGTGTACATCAATAGATGAACAGATAAAGAAAATGTGATACATACACACACACACACACACACACACACACACACATATATATATACACACACACACAAATATATATACAGTATATTACTCAGCCATAAAAAAATTGAAATCTTGCCATTTGCAAGAACATGAATGGACCTAGAGGGTATTATGCTAGTAAAATAAGTCAGACAGAGAAAGACAAATACTGTATATATGGAATCGAAAACACAAAACAAGTGAACAAACGTAACAAAACAGAAACAGAGGTAGACATACAGAGGACAAACAAATGGTTGCCAGAGGGGAAGGAATGAAATAGGTGAGGGAGATTAAGAAGTACAAACTTCCAGTTATAAAACAAATGAATCAAGGGAATGAAATGTGTGGGGAATATAGTTAACTACATAATTTTTTTGTATAGTGACATATCATAACTAGATTTATTGTGGTGATCATTTTAAAATGTGTAGAAATATCGAATCTCTATGTTGTGTAACAGGGACTAACATAGTGTTGTAGGTCAATTATACCTGAAAAACACACAAACAAACTCATAGAAAAGGAGACCAGATTTGTTGTTACCAGGGGCAAGGGGTGTGGAGAGGGGGAATTGGATGAAGGTGGTCAAAAGGTACAAATGTCCAGGTATAATAAGATAAATAAGTACTAGGGATGTAATGTACAACATGACCAATATAATTAACACTGCTAAACAGTATATATTAAAGCTGTTAAGAGAGTAAATCCTAAGGGTTCTCATCATAAGGAAACATTATTTTCTCTTTCTCTGATTTTGTACCTGTATGAGATGATGGATGTTCACTAAACTTATCGTAATAATCATTTTATGATATATGTAAGCCAAATCATTATTCTGTATACCTTAAACTTATACAGTGCTTTATGTCGATTATATCTCAATAAAACGGGAGGGGAGAAAAGAACCAAGGAGGTTCAACTACAGTAATAAGTAGCTTCAATCTTGAGCTTATGTGTGCATGCATACTTGTGCACTTAACAGTTATGTGCCCACCTCCTGCTTTTCTGTAGGTATAGGATTCTACTTCTTTATTGCTCTTTTTAACAACTGTTCCTACTTTGTTTCTTTAACCATTTCTCCCTGCTATACACTTACATTGGGAAAACCTCTTATATCTGCTTCCATTACCTGAAACATACAATGAAAACCATCTAAACTAAGTCCACTGTCTTTCATTATAACTCTCCATCTGTCTTCCTTTATTTTCTAACATGTAGCCACTGGAACCCCTGCTTTATTTATTGCCAGGTGTTATCACATTTCTTCGTAGTTCTTTTCACCTCATCACCAGAACCATATACTTTACTTTCATCTGGTTATAAAACAAGTGTCACTGACCTTTCTCACAGAGACCCACTTCCTAAAGTAATGGTCTTATCTCTTGTAAACCAGTTTTTCTTCTAAACCCCCTACTGGTTTTAAGTTTGCCTCCAGTCCTTGAACCTGATTATAGCACTATTTGGTAAAGTAAAATATATTTTAGGAATCATATTCAACTTCCTCCATAAATTAAGCATTTAAATCTCATTATTCCTCATCATGGTATCTATGCCCAAGACTGGTCTTAAACTTTGGTATAGAACTGAGCATCTATACCCGGATGAGAAATAGTACCAGCCATAAATAATAGTATGTTTCAGAATCAAGATCAGACCTTTATATCCGTGAAATTTTCCTATTAACAGATTAGAGAAATCATTAACAAGAGTCCCACAGTCTTAATATTTTAGAATTACTTGGAAAGAAGAGATTTAATATTTATTTAATGTTTCTGAGTGTCAAGTACCGTGCTAAGTGCTTTGCACACATTAGAATGCAGAGTTAAGTGTTTAGACTTTAGAATAAGACTGCCTAAGCTCTTCCACTTACTATCTTTATAGTATTGAATGAGTTGCCAAATGTAAATTACCTTATTTGTATTAAAAGAATAATAGTACAATTTGCGGTATAAGAATGTTATGAGGATAAATAAGATAATACATCTCAGGGCACACAGTGCCTGGCCCATAGTACATGATATGTGATTGTTAACCGTTATCTCACTTACTCTTTCCAATAACCTCAAGAAAAGGAAAATGGCACTCCATAAAATTAAAGACCTTAAAGAAAGAATGACAACTAGTAAACAGTGAAGCCACAATATTAATGTTATTTTTTTCTGTTTTCAAAGCCTTTGTTCTTTCCACTATAATCATCTACCCAATATGGACGCAATTTCTACAAAAGCTCTGAGAGATGATGACACATATCCTGTCTCAACAATCCAAAGTTCTTAAGTGGACAGCCTTGAAAATCTGTCCCTAAATTTTACATGCTGCATAGGCATGAGCCAGGATAGAAGTATCAACAATTCAATTTCCTCCCTGTTTCTTTAACAATCAATTCCTAATTTTCTACTTGGGTTGTCTTTAACTTCCATATGTTCCACAGTACCCTGAATACAATGATGATTATATTAAGCACCAGCTATAACCTTATGAAAGAAAAAAAATAACCTGGACAGGTGGGGTCTTTCTGGTCTGTATAGATATTTCTATAATCGCTAGTATCATAAGAAGCTCTTAGTCAGATGTGCAGCCTAATTGCTTACCACTCATCTATTTGAGTCTATATATTCCTCTTTATCTGTACTGTGTTTTTGTTCTTTTCTCAAATACAAAAGTTTCTTCATCTTGTATCATTTCAGGTAAACCAGTGACAAGAATATCTCCCTGGAATGTTCCATAGCTAATCACTGGACCTACAACCAATGTCTGCCTTACCCAATCCCATTATAAGATTTCTGCCCTTATATCCCATTGTCAGAGCAAATCTGTAGCAAGATGCTTACCTAGACTTGATTACCTCCGTGTGGATGTTTACTGATTACTTGATTTCCTTCTATTATCCTGGTACATGAAAAACATCAGCTTTGAAGTTAGGCAGAACTTGATTTAAATAGCTCCAGATAAGTCACATAATGATGTTCCTAAGATTATGAGGGTTACAATATGTAAGAGGTGAATTATTTAATACATGTCTATCACACAGTACATCTTTAATGATACCTCACATTATTGAAGTTAAGCAATGAACAATTATATTTGCTTCATATACCCTTCTTTTTTGGGTGCTTCATTTGGTGTGGATATTTTAATAGTGATATTTGTATTTTACTTTAATCAAATCTTGAAGTTTTAGAATCGTGCAAGACAAGAATTCTGCTAATTCCTGATTTCTCCTTTCTCTGGCTTAGCCTTAACACAACACTACCTGAGCCAGTGCAGAAATGCGATTTGATGATCTCCAATCTTGGATTATGTACCCTGGAATATAATTTGTTGTTAACAATAAACAGATCATCAATACTCTTTGAGTACAATCCCACATCTAGATGCAAAATGTCTAAGGAATAAACATGGGAAATCCTGGGATTGTAGAGACATTACAGGCACACATATACAGAGGTGATGGACAGCCCACCAGAAATTAGTATTTCTGGAACATGTAATGTCTTTTAATACCCATTTCTATACAGAATTGTACGTCCAAGACATTTCCTTTCACAAAAGTATTCCAAAATTCTTACTAAAACATTTTAATGGCACTGACTAAAATTTCTGCACTAGATTATCATACGGAAAGCATATTCTTATCATTTCCAAGCAGAAACATTTTTTAAAACTTCTAGTCTAAAACAATATATGTTCCTACAGAAACAAAAATAGCTGTTACATACTCCTCTTAAATGTCGCTTTGTGCTTCGATGCTCTTTGTTTTTCAACAAATCTTCCACATTTATTTAGAGACAGCTCAGCATTTTAGGGAAAGAAAAAGCCTAAGACTTCTAAGTCACAAAGAATAAATGCCTTAAAGATAGATATTAGTATTGTAACACAAGGCTAGTTTACATAACTATAAGTATGAATAAACAAAAGGCAAGAGGACAAAAATTTAAATTCTACCTGGATTTTCATACATTCATTGATCTAAAAGAATCCATTCTAAGCTATTTGCATCATCTGTCACACCAATGTCAAGTCTGGGAAGAAAGGTGGACATTTGGGAATAATCATGTGAAACTGTCATAGAAAGGTGAAGGACAGGCTTAAGAAATGGAGCCATATATTTATCAGTGAGGAAGGAGAATAACATTGAAACTAATTTTAACTGGTCATAATACAATGTTTATACCCATTTAAAGATTGTAATATCCCTACAGTTCTATGATCTCCACTTAATGAATATTCATAATTATTGTCTTGAGACTTAAAACTCACACAGAAGCACAATGTTCCTGTCATAATAATCTGCGTACATATATGCATAAGGAAATGGAAAGCTTAGTTTGCTAGGGCTACTGTGACAAAGAACAAACTGGGTGGCTTACACAACAGAAATATAGTCTTTTACTGTTCTGGAAGCTAGAAGTCCAAAATCCAAGTGTGGGCTATATTGTTCTTTCTGAGGGCTGTGAGAGAAGTGTCTGTTCCTGGTTTCTCTCCTTGGTTTGTAGATGGCTTTTCTTCACTATAGTATCATTAACATATGGATAGGGCTTTCAACTGTGGTAACCAGAAATTATTCCTGATAAGTATAATCCCCACTGGCCCTTCTGCTCCTTTTGTTGGAACTTCAGCTGTGTTCTTGGCTCATCTCACCTTGAGATCAAAAAGTATAAATGCTTCGCTTTCCCCTTAAATATTTCCCTTGAATTCAGTAAGTTAACACATTTTAGTTCTATCAACTAAATCTATTTTCAAACAAAAATATATTTCTCTTCTGATTAATATTAGTAAAGTAAATAATCAAATAGAAACTAGAGGTGAATATACGAAATCAGACTTTCAAATTTTTTATACATAATATATATTCCTACGAGAATTTGTCTCTATCTCATGATAATTCTCTGGTCTACATCTCTTCATTTATCTATGTGATTTGTAACTACTACTAGATTCTTTAGGGCTTGTACTTCATCTGTCAAATTTGAAATCTCTGTAATATAATGATTATATACCATATACATATCTCTATATTTGTGATATTCAAAACATTTATTAGTATATACATTAAACAACATTGCATTTCATAGATATAAGCTAGTCTGTAATGTGGTATGATTATAAAGGTATAGGACATGATCCCTATCCTTGAGCAAATTAATGTTAAGGGTAAAAGTTAAATGTTATATGCTTATAAGCATAAATGTAATATACAGCCTTGCCAAATGGCTGGCTAAGAGAGAAAGTAGCACAGTAGTGTAATGAGGAAGCCAGAACTGTTCTGGGACATCAAGAAGAATTCCAGGGAGAAGATGGGACTGATTACTTTCACTGTAGGATGAGACTTAAGAAAGTAATTCTTAGTGTGTGGTGTGAGCAAAGAAGGAGAAATATAGATTAGCTGTTTAGCAAAGTTTGCTGTGGTGAAGAGTATATGTATAGTAGATTTTGGAAGGTTGTGGTAAAAATTCCTATGAAGTACCTTGAATATCATGTGCATTTAGATTCTTTTCTTATTACTAAGGAACATTTCTGAGCAAAGCTTAGAAGAAGGCATTTTGAAAAGCTTTTCTGTTATTGATCTGTAGAAGGTACTTGAGGGGCAAGAAACTATTGGCAGGAGGTTTTAAGAGCCAGGTAGAAAGAAAAGAGGTATACACAAGAAAGTTAGAAAAAAAGAAAACATAATACTTGATGGTTGACTGTGTTGAATTAATCAACTTAGGGAGGAAGGAAACATAAGAAATGACTACATTTTGAGGTTATAAAACAGAAAATATAAGAATTGATAAGTTCCACTTTCAACATATTGGATAAAGATAAAAGCTAGAATGTAGAATTGAGAATAAATTATAGGCAGTTGACAGATGAAATCAGAAGTTTTGTTTAACAAATATTTATTAAATACCTATCAAGTGCCTAAACATTGAAGATAAAATAGGAAATAAGATATGGTTTCCACTGTTTACTTTACTGGGGAGACAAACACCCAAAAATGTAAATAAATATTTGAGAGACTATATAGAGTGAAGGGCACTGGGACAATTATCCTGTTAGTAAACACAAATGCTGTCAAGATATAGTACAAGTTCAGCATCAAGGAAAATTAAGTGAAGAGTTTCTTGGTGATCAACAATGATCAACTAGAATTTAAAAAAAAACCCTTTGAGCTTCTTGAAAACGTATCATCCTCGGTTGTTTATTTTGTTTGTTTGGTTGGTTTTGTATTTCATTTCTGTGCTAAACAGTAGAAGTTTTCTGGTAGAAGTGGGCAAAGAGAGGAAATGGGAAAATTCCTCATTAGAGAGCATAACTTATACCCCAATGCAACAAAGTCTTTCTCTTTAAGCTCGTCTTAATGGTCTCTGTTTGCCCCACATTTTACGAGGCAGAAAAATGGAATGAGACAGGGCATACAAACTCCCTCTTGATTTTCTACAACTTAAGCAATATACCATTTTCATCCATCTTTCTGATGAGATGGAGAACCTTACTTCAAATCATCTAGATGTTTCAAATCTAGGAAAACTCTGTTTCTGAGATTGTTTGAAAAATTTGGCTTCTGTTCATTTCCCTTTTGAGCTGGTCTTAAAGTTGCAGCAGGCTGGCTGAGGATTCCAGAGTAAGGTACCCTAATCCTCCTGTGTTAACCATTCATCTTAGGGTTGAGGAAGGACAGTTTGCCCTGGGAAGCTGGGGTAGACTCAAGAGTGACTGGATCCTTAGCACACCTATGCTCAGGCAAAATTTGAAGGGGGCAGAGTTAGTCATTGGCTTTTCTGTTATCCATTACAATTCATAATTAATTAACATTAAGTATAATAATGATTATGCAAACCATTAAATGTGCTATATTAATTGTGTGGTAAGTTGCATTAGCTCACAACATTTTATTTCAGGAGGGGACATGAACCTTCTATGCTGGTCTTAATTTGCCCACATAAGAAGCAATTTGTTAATACCTTTAAAATTTAGAGAAATTAGTTTTTACTTATCAGTTCTTAAAAGTCAATCTTAAATCCTGCCATCTTCAGGAAGATATTATTTTCTCCTTAATTTTAAAGGAGTAAAACCATTACTGAGTTTCCTTATTATTTATTTTTATTGATTTCTAAATATTTTCTGTCTACCATTTGCCATATGGATTTTAAGCTTTTGACACAATGTTTGCTTAATAAATTAACACACCATTAATGTATTGTAACCATGCAATAAATTCTTATTGTCTGACTGAGGTATTGAAGATGTCCACCTAAGGATTATGAGAAACATTTGTGCATAGGACTTGGTCTGGATGTAAGAATATTTTGTTTGGTATTTGGTGGGGGAGGAAGGGAAAAATTCAATATGAGATTTAAAATATTCTATATATAATTAGATTCCACATATAAAGGATATCATATGATATTTGTCTTTCTCTGCCTGATTTACTTCACTCAGCATAACAATCTCTGGGTCAATCCATGTTGCTGTAAATGGCATTATTTCATTCTATTTTATGGCTGAGTAATATTCCACTATATATATATATATATATATATATATATATATATATATATATATATATATATATATATATACCACATCTTCTTTATCCATTCCTCTATTGGACATTTAGGTTGCTTCCATGTCCTGGCTATTGTAAATAGTGCTGCAATGAACATTGGAGAGCATGTACCTTTTTGAAGTACAGTTTACTCCAGATATATGCCCAGTAGTGAAATTGCTAGATCATATGGTAGCTCTATTTTTAATTTTTAAGGAACTTCCATACTGTTCCCCGTAATGGTTTAACCAATTTACATTCCCACCCACAGTGCAAGAGGGTTATCTTTTCTCCACACCTCTCAACACTTGATTGTTTTCAGATTTTTTGATGATGGCCATTCTGACTGGTGTGGGCTGATACCTCACTGTAGTTTTGATTTGCATTTCTCTAATAATTATGATGTTCAGCATCTTTTCATGTGCTTTTTGGCTATCTGAATGTCTTCTTTGGAGAAATGTCTATTTAGATCTTCCTCCCAATTCTTGATTGGGTTGTTTGTTTTTTTTTGTTATTGAGCTACATGAGCTGTTTGTATATTTTGGAAATTAATCCCTTGCTGGTCACATTGTTTGCAAATATTTTCTCCCATTCTGTGGTTGTCTTTTTGTTTTGTTTATGGTTTCCTTTGATTTGCAAAAGCTTTTAAATTTAATTAGGTCCCATTTGTTTATTTTTGTTTTTATTTTCATTACTCTAGGATGTGGATCATAAAAGACATTGCTGCTATGTATGTCAGAGAGTGTTCTGCCTATGTTTTCCTCTAAAGGTTTTATAGTATCTAACCTTACATTTAGGTCTTTAATCCATTTTGAGTTTATTTTTGTGTATGGTATTAGGGAGTGTTCTAATTTCATTCTTTTACATGTAGCTGTCCAGTTTTCCCAGCACCATTTATTGAAGGTACTGTTGTTTCCCCCATTATATGTTTTTACCTCCTTTGTCATAGATTAGTTAACCACAGGTACATGGGTTTATTTCTGGACTTTCTATCCTGTTCCATGGATCTATATTTTTGTTTTTTTGTGCCAGTACCAAACTGTTTTGATTACTGTAGCTTTGTAGTATAGGCAGGGATTCCTCCAGCTCCCTTTTTCTTTCTCAAGATTGCTTTGGCTTTTCAGGGTCTTTGTGTTTCCATACAAATTGTAAAATTTTTTGTTCTAATTCTGTGAAAAATGCTATTGGTAATTTGGTAGATATTGCATTGAATCTGTATAACATCTTTCTTTTCCTTAAAATAAGATCTGTGCTCTTTAGGACAAAACACCATATTTGGAAATAAATGATCTCAAATTGAGATTTACTTAATAGACATATTTGGTGTTGTTATAAGATGTAAAATAATAGACAAATCAATAACAGATTAAAATGCAATTCTTACATGGGTGAATCAGTGTTAAAAATCTGTCAGTAAACAGTTCTGTTCTAAAGTTACATGTTGATATGCAGTCTATGAAAGGTGGATGTATTTTTAAAAAAAATCAACTCAGTAAAATGATGGAAGAGGTTTACTATGGTTATCTGAAAAAAAAAATCCAATTTTCTCAATACCTTCAGAATGTAGGTACCTTTCTATACATTAAAAATCTCAAAATGGCCAATGATATTTAAAGATGCTTATTTAGACACAGTCTATATTATGAGGATACTGTGTTCTGCTGCTTTGAAAACCACTAACCATCTACCTGGAGCATTTTAGAAATAGATTCAAAGAAGAAAAACTATGACTCATAATTTTAACTTTCTTAAATGTTACCTCTTGTAACTTAATTGTATCCAATTTTTCTCATCTTGTTTGATTAATAAAGGACACTATTAAAGACATATATATCACAGACATAATTTCAAGTTTTATAGCATTTTAAAAATTGACTTTAACATTTATCATGGATGAAAATGAAATATATCATTGCTTGTCAGTAAAAATGATGTTTTTCATGTATATTAAAATATGAATTGTTCTCTACTGTGAACATCCTAAGGTTCTACAGTAATATTAGGAATATTTTATGATCTCATATAATGTGATGATGTGAAGAATCACCTAGACATGTCCTTTCCTGCTCCCCTAAGTTATCAACTGTCCCTTCCCATCTGAGTGCTAAATGGGAAGTGCTGGACTTTTAACTCACACCTGAGAAAAAATAAACTGTATTTTGGACTCTAATCTTTATTTTTTAAATCACCTTTCCAAAGGGCACAGTTCCTTAATCTGCCACTAAGTTATTAAAGAGGTAAAAAAGACTTCACATATATACACACACACACACTATATGAAAAAGGCCTGCAAAATAAGAATGCCATGGGTAGAATTTTAGAGAGGAATTATTGGAGAGTCTAATATTGTGATTCTTGACATACCTCCCACAATATTCCAGAATATCTGGAAGTAAGGGAGACTGGCATCATATTCTCTACACAAACTCTTTCAACCAGTAGACTCTCCATATGCATCCCAATGACCCAGAACTATGGGTAAATACCAGAAAGAGAAGGCCGGTTGCAATAGCAAGGAGAAAGACATCAAGGAGAGTTTCCTATTCCTGAAACACTAGATGGCCTAGGAAGGAATCACTGGGCCAAGACCCAGAGAGCTAAAGAAATATGCTAGGATATTTTCTGGGTGGCCTCTCCCTTAACCTTACCTTAAGAAGGCATCCAGAAATGAAAAATACCTAACAAATCGGCAGGGCAGACCACCCACTGAGGATCTGGGGAAAAAGTGGTCATTACTCCAGAAAATTCCTGGTACAGGAGTCTATGGAGGGGGTGGCCAGCTGGGCACTTGAGGAAAACTTAAATGTGCCACATCAAGGAGCCAGGATAAGATGTTGCCTTAGCTGAGAAGCCAAGCACCTGAAAATTAGCATCTGGATACAGCTAGTGCCAGAAAACAGACTGGTGAGGCCCCTAGCAGTTAGTAATTGATTGCCTGTAGGTAACTGAGGACAAACTAATCAAACAATCTCTGGTTTTCCTCAGAGAGTCTTAAACCTAAACAGAGACTTTACTTCCTACAAGCTGCCATCAGTGCCCTCCTTTTGTGAGCTTGAAGTGTTTTAGAGTCTTCTTCCTATTGGAAGAATATAGAGTAGAAACAGTTGAATTTTCCAATGTCTACTCTATATTCAAATTTCAGATTTATTCAAATCCAAAGGATTGAAAATATTACTGGAGTAGACTAAATTTAACTGATTTGATTAGAATAAATCACTTGCTACATGGGAAGACTAAGGCTTCGGGGCTAAGAACAGTTCATGAAACTCAAGTTTTATATTTGTTTATATCTGATGGCAAATGTTCAATTATACTTGTTACTTGAACATGAATCATACTTGTTATGATTCATACTTTATGTACTTTTTAATATATCCTTTTATAACAACAGAAGAGTCTTCTAGTCAGAAACCATTTCTTAACTTTAATGCATCATGCAGTTGAGGTCTGAAAGAACTTTGTAATTTTCTAAAAATTGAGATATACAAAGAAAATGTCTCTCAGGACAAAGTGCTATTTATTTTTCCTGCTTATTATTGGTTGAGGAAAACTTCTCATGTATAACAGAATTAGTAATAGACCAGAGCACGTAATCATTTTTCAATTATATTAGTTTTATACATGGCTATTTCAACCCAATATAATTAGCTGTGATTATTATGATCTGTCCATTTATAAAATTTTGAATCTTTTTGTCTGATGAACATCTTTTGATTTTTCAGCTTGGCAAAGAGAAGTCCTTTTATATTGTTGAAATGGTGCTTCCCCAACGTAGAAAAGCAAGGCATACTTTGTAAATTCATGGAAATAATCTGTCAACTTCTAGCATTCTGACAAGGAAATTCTGAATAGAAAACTGGCTATCCACTAACACTAAAAATATAATTGGAATGAGTCTTTTCTCCCACCTGCATGCTTGCTTAATGCCAATCTCCATGGTTTCTAAGTATACTAATGAGCTAATTTTAATTCTGAACAAAGATATATAAGAAAATATTTCTTTGCTTTAATTTGTTTCAAACATCTTTAGGATCTTTTGTTCACAATTCATCTATGAGAACAGAATCTCCAGGAGTTTACAGGAGAACTTCCTTGATTGTCTAACTGTAGGACAGTCTGTGATTGAATTCAGTTCTGAGTAGGATTTCAGATTACTCACTTGAACTAATGATATCCTAATCTTATCTTTTGGTACAAGGCAGCATTTTTCAGCCAGGAAGTGAGTGATCTCTGGAAATTTTAGAAAAGTCCTGAAGTGGCTCCATAAAGTGAAACTAAGAACTCTGGTGTAATTCATTAACAGCTTCCTTGACCTATTTTGAAAAAGCTCTAATTTTGATTGTAATGCTTGGGCCCTGGACTCTAAAAATTATCTAGGTCATTTAGATCAGTGCTTCTCAAACTTTAAATGTATCTGACTCAGTGGGATCCTGTTAAAATGCAGATTCTGCGTCAGTAGATGGTGGAGGTAAGATTCTGCATTTCTAAGCTCCCAGGTGACACTGATGGGCATGGGCCAGGACCCACGCTTTGAGCAGCAAGGTTTTAATAGGCTTAAGACTCTTTTCAGGGATGAAGTATACCACATTAAAGTTCAGTATTTATTAACTTTACTGATAAAAACTACAATGTCGTTTGAAATTAACAATATATAGAGAGTGTAGTGTATATTTGGAAGAAAAAGGAGGAATTCAGTGACGCTTTAGAAATTGACTATCATGCACGCAACCTCTGTGTTATTAGTTATTCTGTATTTAGAAGATTTTGGAGAAAAGATGAGTAATTCATACATTTCCCATCTACTCTATAGCTTATCATAAAGTCCTGAGTCCTGTTGTATATTCAGTTTTGCTCTCCTGTAGACTGCTTTTCAAAATTGCACTCTACTATTTTTACTAATATTTTAAGTTAATACTTGTTTAAAAGAGATATGATTGAGAAGTTTAGATTATTTTCACATTGATTTACTTATTTTAAAACAAAGAATGAGTCATTTATGTGAGGAAATCATTGATACTGAGGAAATTTCTACAAATATTTTCACTTAATATTAAATTAATGCCCTGTGACTTGATGAGAATGGTAATGGAAATAGTCTACATTATCACCTATGGGTCTTATCAAAAAATCAACTGGAAAGTGAAGATAACCCTCCAGAGTCTTTTTTGTGTGTGTGTGGTACACGGGACCCTCTCACTGTTGTGGCCTCTCCCATTGCGGAGCACACACTCCGTTCGCGCAAGCTCAGCGGCCATGGCTCACAGGCCCAGCCACTCCGTGGCATGTGGGATCCTCCTGGACTGGGGCACGAACCCGTGTCCCCTGCATCAGCAGGCAGACTCTCAACCACTGCGACACCAGGGAAGCCCCAGAGTCTTTTTGAATGAAATGAAAGCACCACCTTTTACATTGTTGTGCAGAGTTTAAATGTTGCCACTTACAGTGTTGTATGGATCTAAAGTGGTACCACTAACAGCAGTGTGACAAGCCATTGTTAACCACCTACAGGTTTTGCTGTGCAAAATTGACACTACCTATTGCTTTGTAACTAAAGCACTTCTTTTCACAGTTGCATTCCAAGTCAAGAGCTCAGACTGATAGAACAGGCCAAGGCAAACATAATAACCCACTAAATCCTATTATATGGTGGGTGGATTCCAATAGTTAACCTTTACCTGCTCTTAAAGTGCAGTGCCCTTCTTAACAGTACACAGGTGAAGAACAACTGCATGGTATGAATGGACCTTACATAAGGATCTGAACAAAATGAAACAGACCAAGGCTACCTTCTAAGTTCAAGCTTTGTTCAGACATCAGCAACATCCCCTAGACAGGCAGAGTGTTAAAGCCTCACTTGACTGAATTAGCTGGAGCTTTTTCATACTAGTGCACTTAATGAAAAAAGCTACCAACCAGAGCACTCCACTCAGGAAAGCTGTTCCCAGTCAAAAGCTGGCAGCAAATAAAATAAATACTACCTTCTACAGTGCTAGAAAAGTGAACAAGGCTGGGTTATGTAAGTTTGAAACTAAAATGCTTCTTCATGATAAAGTAAAATTGTCTGCTGAAACCAATAAAAAGTAAACTGGATACACTGTGCATAAAAAAATGAGACTATGCTAGGTAGATCAACAATTATAATCATCTGATACTTCTATAGAAAATTCTAGTTAAAGTGTACCAGTTTTGGAGAGAGACATATTCTTAATCACCTCACAATCTTTGTACATAAAAGAGAGGATCCACTTCATCCCATGGACCCCTGGCAAAGGCATACATTAAATTAATTGCACACTCCAGTGATTGACTTCACCTTGGCATTATGCTGGAAATAAGAGGGAGATTCTAGAAAACATTCAAAAATAGGGATGGACATAATCCAAATCATGGGGATCTGGAGGAAGCTGCATATTTTGGTCCAGATCTTTGTGAACATAGATAAGGGAGAAGAACACATTAGGCTAAAAACAATAATACATGAAACTGTTTTATATGGTGGGCTATTGCTGATAGGAAGGTAAAAGCAGCCTAAATATATGTTGAAATATTAACTTTGTTTTGTCCATATCTAAACAGTCTTCTCTACTTTAAAATCTGCTTCAGATAGAATTAATTAGCTCCTGCAACCATAGAAATACAACTTTTACTATGTTGCAGTTAGTGAAAATAAAAGAAATGGAATTCTGATATATCATGCTTTTGTGGCCACATGATAATATGCACTTTTAATAAAGGCAGTTAAAGAAATTGCACTGGCGGGGGTCCCCAGTGTGTGACAGGATCACGTAAAAATCAGTAAACAACTGACAGTCCCTTTCTTACAAGTGAGAAGGGTTTACTTTCAATTTTTATGTCTTGTTGGCCTGTAGCATAAAGCTGTTTTTTTTATTATTATTATGTATCCTTCAGGCATTCTAGCAATCAAGGAGATATTACAAGAGAAGATCAAAAATCTTTTTTGCTCTTAATCCATAAATACCGAAAATATGCATTTGGGTTTCAGGATTGTACTGGAGGAAAAAGCACTCTTCACTAATATAAGAAAATCTAAGGCCAGAAGTCAGAGAGATATCAAAGTTAGTTGTAAAAACCAGGCTTGGTAGGAAAAAAATAAATTATTTACTTCCTTTTTTTGAACTGATTTGTTGAACGCCTATGTTGTCATATTCTAGATGTTGTCATCTTTATCACTTTTGATTCCCCTTTTATCTCTCACACTGTACATGAAAACCATTGGGACATTTTGTTGGCTGTAACTTTCAAATAAAACCAGAAACTGTCACCACCTCAGCTGTTAACCATTTTGGTCCAATCATTGCTTACCTGGAACTACTATTGGGCTATTTACTGCTCCCCACTTAACTCCTAGAGTTCCTTTTAAAACAAAAGTTTAATTGTGTACTTTCTTTGGCAACATCTTGCAATGGCACTATTTTTCAATCAGAGTAAAAGCTGAAGTCTTTACAGTAACTCCAATGCCCTACACAATCAGCTTTGGACACAATCCTCCTTACTTTCTTGTGCTGTGTTTTAGCTGGCTGGGTCAGATGACCAAGATTCTCTGGAGGATTCCCAGGCCCTAAGAGACCACAAAGCTAGGAGCCACTAGGTGAAAGGAGCCTAGCCCCCTGAATGCCCCCCTCCCTCTGGCAACAGCAGTGATGGGATAGTAAAC
Organism: Phocoena phocoena; assembly: GCF_963924675.1. Taxonomy (NCBI): domain Eukaryota; kingdom Metazoa; phylum Chordata; class Mammalia; order Artiodactyla; family Phocoenidae; genus Phocoena; species Phocoena phocoena. The sequence continues at coordinate 34,852,740 of NC_089226.1, forward strand.
TGAGTGAAAAATAGACATAATATGGTTAAACCATTGGGATATTTTGTGGGTTTTTTTCAGTATTTAGCCTACCCTGAGTAAAGAACCATGATATATAAAGGTAACACAAGCTATTTTGAAAGAAAGTATATTATTTGTGCCAAACAAATTCTGTATGCTATACATTCAGTTCCTTGAAAGAGGGTAATATTGCTCTGGGTTGGTTGGATTAGGGGAAGATTCACCTGAATGATAGTCAAGGTTCTTGAAGTATGAATAAGGACTGAATAGGTAGAACAAAATAAGAGAAGAGCATGTGAGGGGAGAGCACTGGAAAGTTCCAAGTGGTAGCTGTGGTAATGTGGATGACATATTGGGTACAGTCAAAAAACCAGGAAAGAGTCAGGGATAAGGACAAAAACCTAACAGGAATGGCTGCAACCAGGAAAAATGTTGAGGAAATAAGTGTTGTCTATTCTTCCATACTAAATCTGCAATATGATTTCACAGTCATACCTCAGAACTTGTTATGACTAGTAACTATATTCCCACCAAAATATCAATTTCCAGCAACATTCTTTTAACAGCACCTCCAATCCTTCCAACTGATTTGCTCTGAAACCCTTGGCTCAAGAATTTTTGGCCTCTACTTTTATCAAACCCACCTATTTTTCACTATGCATGCCCTCATTATCCCTTACTGTCCTCTTTTCCAGGTATAAATTCCATAGTATCAGGAATCACCATTCAATTGTCGCCCTCAGTCTCCTCCTATTGTACTTGCCCATCAGATTTCCAGCCCTAGTTAATTCCAATAACTACTATAGTTATATTTGCATACAGATGCAACAACTAGGTGGAAAACCCTAGAGAAAACTACACAACTGGACTGATTGATTTACTTTTAAATTCCAGAACTTAAACTTCAAATTTACACTCAAACACATTTACATAGTATGGTTTTCCCACTCTTTAAAATGGCTATTGTGAATGTTTTTTCAGTCTCCTCAAATTGCCATGTGCTCTTTCTCCACAGTGAGTTTCTACTTTATTTACAGCTCCTACTCACAGTTAATTGGAAGCAATTATATCTACCACCACATCTGCATTCATGCAATTCTACTAGTAATCTATTTTTAGTCCTTTTACAATTTAAGATAAGTCTTTTTTCTTACTTTATGCCAACTCTTCTACTTTTGTGTTGAATCCTATCCTGCTGTCTTTATCAAGGATTTTATTCCCGTACTTTTTCACTGTCTTCTGCATTTTACCAATTTCCCCCTTTCTACTGGAGAATAGCCATTAACACAGAAATATGATCCTGTTCTACTTCCATTTAAAAAAATAAGCAAAACAAAACAAAACAAAAATTCTTTGTATATCCTGGCTATTGTAAATAGTGCTGCAATTACTCAGCCATAAAAAAGGAATGAAATTGGGTCATTTCTAGAGACATGGATGGACCTAGAGTCTGTCATACAGACTGAAGTAAGTCAGAAAGAGAGAAACAAATATGGTATATTAATGCATATATGTGGAAAAATGTTACAGATGAACCTATTTGCAGAACAGGAATAGAGATGCAGACATCGAGAACGAACATGTAGACACGGGGGCTGGGATGAATTGGCAGATTGGGATTGACATATATACACTACCAAGTGTAAAACAGATAGCTAGTGGGAACCAACTGTATAGCGCAGAGAGCTCAGCTCGGTGCTCTGTGGTGACCTAGATGGGTGGGATGTGGGGGAGGTCCACGAGGGAGGGGATATATGTATACGTATAGCTGATTCACTTTGTTGTACAGCAGAAACTAACACAACATTGTAAAGCAACTATACCCCAATTAACAAACATTTAAAAAATTAAAAACCAAAACAAAACCAAAAATCTTTCATTTCACATTCTCTAATTACCCTCATGTCCTTGCACTTTTTCTTTTTCTAAATTTTTAATGCCCTTCAACCCAAAATTTCTAAGGAGAATGGCCAATGCCCATCAGCTCCAGTTCTTTACCTCTATTTCACATTCTTCACAATGGCAGCCTGTCTTCTTTTCGTGATATCAAGCCCAAGTTGGCACATCTCTGTCTCCACCATGTTTGTCATCATAGCAGCGTTTGATACATGAACCTCCTCCTAATTTAGGGGTCATTTTCTTCTCTTCATGTCTCTGAATTTTGCTCTCCTGGTTTTCTTTCTAATTCACTGACTACTTCTTCCTAAGTTTCCATCTTTACCTGTTTCCCCCACATTTTTAAACCTCACTTCAGGTTTTACTTGAACTGTATACTTCTAGCCCTGACTTCCCTGAGAGTCCAGATTTTTATATTCAACCACCTAATCAGCCTCTGTATAAAGGCATCACAAACTTAAGATCTTCCAAACAGAGTTCTCAATTTTTCCCTACGTTTCATACTCTCCAAGCCTTCACAATTTCAGTAAATGAACTTAGTGAAAAAAATTATATATATAGTATGCTCAAATACTCAAGGCAAAAACTTGAGTCATCCATATTTTCTCCTTTTTGCCTAATTCTCATATCCATCTACAAAATTTAAACCAAATCTACCCTCTTTTCTTCATCTCTACAGGTGATTTTAATATTGATTTTATTATTCCATTATATTCGATAATTTTTAAATGTTAAAATACTGATATCTCTCTTTATGTAATGGCTGATTTTAGGCATTTATCAGCAAGTTTTGGCATTCTGTAGAATTTCCTTATTCTTCCCTTCTGCTACTTTCTTTTACCCTTACCCCTGACATCTTCATCTCAAGCCTCTCAGACTTTCTTTACCCCATAACTCTTATAATTTTCATATCATTGCTCATCTTCTTATCTTTCTTCCTCTTACTAAATAATAAGACTGTGCTTAGTAATGTGGAAAGAACATTTTGAAATTAGCAGATGTCTGGTGGGGAGGGAAAGGGATTGATTGAGTAGGGCTCCCTTCCTGCTAGAAGGTTAAATCAATTTGGTGGCCAGTGAGAAGTTCCTTAGTAGAGGAGATATACTAACTTCCTCTTAAGGGCCTCAAACAGGGCAGGAAGGCCTGAGCCACCCTTGAGAAGTTACATTAGAGGCAGCAGTTTGGAGTGGTCCTTAGGCTTAGTGGACGGAAGTCAAAGGAAGCATAGAGCCATTAGCAGCTTATAATTTACGTTAGAATGATAATGTATTCTTTGCATTTATAGTTATATTAGTTTCTGTTTTACTTGATGTTTTGAAATGTGCTTATTTTTTTTAAATATAGTGAATTTTAATTTTATAGGCATTTTGAAAAATACATTTTAACACTTTTTTCTTAATAGACACAATGCATTACATATACCATAACATTGATATTCCTAGTGTTATAGTATTTCACAAAATTAATACTATGGTATTTTAAAGGATAAATGATCAATAAGATGATTGACACTAGCCTGCTTCTATAATCATCTAGAACCACTGTCCTCTTAGCTCACTATACTCTTTCCATGTTCATCTCCATTTTGTTTCTGACTCTAAACACTTTCCTGTCTCAGCCTTTATATTTCCTGTTCCTTATGTCTGGAATGTATTTGCCATGACTCTTTGCATAGAGGCTACATTGCACCCTTTAGGTTTCATTTAAATGTCATCTCCCTAGCTAAGCAGTACTCCCCAGACCCCCACTCCATTACCAACCCACCACTCTATCACATTTTGATATATTTTTTTTATGTTTGTTTTGTACTTATTCATGATCTCACTTCTAGGACTAGAATAATAATCTGATGAATATTGGTATCTGGTCTTTCCCATTCACCATGATATCTCCTGAATGTAGAGTGATATCTGACACATAGTATTATCACAATAAATATTTTTAAATAAAATAATGAAAACATATAAGCATTCATTCAACATTTTACATTGTGACCTCCACATTCCAAGCAATTTTCTTGATGTGGGGCACATAGCAGTGAACAATATGAATAAAATCTAAGATCCTGTGGATTTTATAAGTTAGGAGGGTGGGGGAGATAAGATTCAGAGCAAGTAAATGTGTCATTGGAAATATATGGCATGGAGACAGTTAAGCAGTAACAATAGAGAGTAATGGGGGACACAGTATTACTTAGACAGGATTATGGATCAAGAATGTCACCAACCATATCAGCAAACAAAGGATGTTTTGGCCATCAAGCCAGCAGCCACTGCAGCCACCCCAAGCTGTTCACTCTGAAGGGATTCAGGATGGAGAAAAGCAGAATACTGGCCCTAGATAGTTAAGGTGCATATCAAAGGAATGATTGCAGTAAGCCCAAACTCTCTCATCTTCCCATAGATAGAAAAGTGCTAAATTCGGTAACTTTAGATGTCTAGTTTTCTTTAATTAACAGTGATGTTTTGATGTTCTGACTACCTTGTTTTTGTTGCAAAAACTCCTATATATATGGCTCCTCCCATACCTCTTTGGAAGCAGTCCCTAGAGCAATCTAAGAGGCTGTCTTCTGGGCTAAAGTCCTCAGAACATCCACTGAGTGAAACATAATTCTCAACTTTTAGGCTGTGCATTTTTTGTTCAGTCAACAGGATGGTCAAGAAAAGCCTTGTAGATGAGGTGATACTCAGTTCCATATTAATATTGCTCATTTAGATTATACAACAGGAATTAAACAACCTAAACTTTGTGTGACAATTTGACACATATCTCAATAGTATGCTTGCCATTGCTCAATGGTCCTGTCAATCACCTGTTAATGATGGCAAGCAAACTGGTCAGTAGCAATTTTGGATACCCTCATTTCGCCTCCATTATTTTGACTCTGAATAAGTAACTCAATGACATTAAGATTGAAGGCATTTGAATCAAAAACCTGAATTAACATTATCTGTATTTTATCCCATATCCTTATGTTTTTCCTTCCCATTTCAAAGGAAATTATATTCCTTCCTACCCATGTGTCTTCACTCCTATTACTTTCTAATTTCTGAAAAACTGTTCCTCTTTATTATAATGTGTGTCTCTCTCTCTTTCCTTTCTTTTATCCCTTGCTCTTGCTCTAACTCTGTCTCTTTCTTGAAGGGGCCCTTTGCTGATTTCACACATGCTTGCTTATTCTAGTTTGGGAAACAAATGAACCAAATCATCAAATATATTTTACCACATGAGCTTCTTAATATTACTTCTTTCTTTTTCTACTCTAACACATGTCTACAACACACAACTTGTACCTCATTCCCAAAGTTCCTTCCCAGAATCACATTCAACATTTATTTGACACGTATTTCAATTATGTCAGACACTATGTTATATAATCTGAGAAATATTGTTCTATCTTAACGTCTCCACATGTGAATTAATTATTGGTGTACCTGAGCAGGACCCTAGGGGGCCTGCCTGGGACAGACTCTTCCCCCGTATCCTTTGCTGTAGCTCCTTTCTGAAGTACTCAGATAATAGTATCTCATGCATATTTCCTGAGTTTTTCAGATGCTAAAAACCACCATCAAATGGAAGAAATTAACTACTTGATGATCATGCCCATAGTCCCCCGACATACTGGCACCTAAAGACTGATGATGTCAACCGCCCTGTTACCTCAACATCAACCAATCAGAGAACTGTGCACGAGCTGATCACATACCCTGGGATGCCCCTCCCTCACCTGGCCTTTAAAAATGCTTTGCTGACGCCCTTTGGGAGTCCGGGGTTTTTGCAAGGCCCTGCTCCAAACTTGAACGTTTTGGTTCGTTTGGCCTCACTGTGCATCGGGCATACAAACTTGTGTTCACTAACATTATTTCCATTTTAGAGCTGAGGAAATTCAAGGTGGTTTAATTTCTTGTGCAAATAATAGGGTTAATAAGTAGCAATGCCAAGGTTTAAACCCAGGGTTTCTAATTCTAAATCTTCTTTTCACTAATCTCTGAGATTATTCATGATTTTCTCATTTCTGTATCCAACAATCTTTTCTATTTTATTTTTGTTTTTATTATTAATGACAGCTTTTGAAATCATATTTATGTAACTGCCTTTATTATGCTTTTCTTGACATATATAATCATATTAATTAATATGTGAGAAATTCACTGTAGACAACATATTCCCATAATCACCCCTGATTCAATTTCCATTACAACATTTCAAGTTAATATTCTAAATACACATGTGCTTAATTTCAGGTCCTTTTTCCAAAGAAGTTTTTTTTTTTTTCTCATTTTGGTAGTTTAGCATGTTGAATACATGAATACTGAATAATCATGGTGGAACTTATTGAATTCTAGGTTTAAATTAATCAAAATAATTAAATATGCACATTTAACACACTTCCAAATTATTGCACTTCTGCACCTTATTCGCCGTGATTTCTTCTGAAATTACAAAATCACAGGTGGCATGACTATGGTTTATTCCAATCATTTTCTTCAGGCATACAGGGTTTTATAAAGCATTTCCTTCTACTAAAAATGATATTCATTTTAAGCTGCCTCTTCAAAGTCATTCCCTAAGATTAAGATACTGTTTATGTTAACATTCCACTCTATCACTGCTTTAGTTTCACCGACATGCTTCCACATTTTGTCAATGCCATGTTGTACTCTGAAATTCTGTCCCCAAATAGCACACTACCTATCAAGATATAAACAATATTGCTTTTATAACTTCCAAGAAAAAAAGTCAAACCTAAGTATACTTGAGAGAAAACTATAATTACTTCACATAATTAATTACTTTTCTACAACAGCAACTGTGGCAATTACTCATTCTAAGAAAGTCTAATCACGTTACAGAAACTTGATCCAATTATTTAGCTCCTAACACAGGCAGGAATACTTCTACCATGTTGGTCTGTACTGAGACCTGTTTCATTGTGTCATATTCATGTGGTTTTTACCATCCTAGATCTTCCTAATTTTTGAAGCTAAACAGCCATGATCCCAGATGTCAACTGCTGGTTGCTTATAGGTCCTCCAGCTTTAGAAAGTTTTCTTCTTCTTCTTCTTCTTTTTTTTTTTTTAGTATGTTAAATAAATTGGCTTGTAGATGTACTGTACAAATTGTGGAAAGTTCAAATTCTTCTACCTCCACCACCTGCTCTCTGCAATGTCTCTGAGAGCTCACTGGGAGTTTAATGTCTCTTATTACATCTTGTTCCCAAAGTTCTATTTCCCCCCCAATTCCTAATTTCGTCCATGAACAATTTGTTTTTCTTGTCTTCATCCTAAAATGACACAAACATAGAATAGAGAGATTTTTCCTTGACTTCTGCAAAATACCATTTACATAAAGTGATTGTGTATGGTATATAGCCTTAAGTCATAGATTTGGGGCTGACAGTGGAGAAGGGATAGTAGTCTTAGGACTCTCACTGGATAAATATTTTCTTCCAGTTCTTGTCCTCTTGCTCTGTTGCTCCTCTCTGCCTTTTTCTTCTCTAAGTTGGTTACATGAAAAAATTTTTAAATGCCTCCCATTTTATAAAGGAGAATCATTCAGCTCTTTCTGTCTCTTAGGTTGGCCCATTTTAGCCAAGATTTAAACACACTCTTTTGAAAACCAAAATTGTCCATCAATGCATTTTGTGGACACATGGCATTTCTTTTGTTAAGAGAGAATTTTGCTACCAGTTTTTAAACTGATTGTTATTTTGTTTTATTCCCTCTATAGTTTTCCTTTAGCAAAATCTTTATATTACCTGAAAATGACTTCTAACTTGAGACCATATACCCTCTCTCACTCACAGATTTTAAATTCTCTGAGTGACATTTGAATAGAGATGAAGCGTACCATCTAATAGAACTACACATATTATTACATAGACTGATTACAGAAAGATTGGCTCTTCATTGGTGTCAAATGGCATCAGACTGTGGGTTTTGCTCCCGGGTACCCCGTAACTGAATCTGGTTGCTCTTCTTTTCAGGGCACTAGCTCCCCATATTCCATTTTATCTGTTATTGAATTTCTGTCTCCTTTATGGGAGACATTCTTTCTGTCAGCCAATTCCCCTTCTACATTACTCTGTTTAGGTCCTCAATATGTACATTTTATTCCAAAAAATGTTCATCCTCCCTGTGATGTTAACAAACGGAGGTGTGTTTTTGAGTTCTAGTCTACCTGAATACACTGGGTGCAATAGAGCAGGCTTCTTCTACAGTTGCTTCACTCTCTAGTGTTAGAGGCACAATGTCAGAGGAATTATCAAACCTCTCCAGTTCTGAGCAACTATTTCTTAATAGCCAGTGTAACCTTCTTATTTTTGATACTACCAAGTTTTTAATATATGGTATAAATTTCATACATTGTTAACCTGAACTCTGATTGAACTTCACTTACCTAGAAAAAATTGATTAATGAGACATATACAAATTACTAGACTGTTTATGATGATTCTTCTTTCTAGGTGATGAAGATATTTGATACTCCTAACATGTTACATGTCTTATGATGCCCTGAATTTGAGTATTGTACTTTATTTTGTTGCCTTTTTAAAAGTTTTATCCCTTGTTAAGCAGATTTCTTAGAAGTGTGGCTCTTCTCCCAAACTTTAAAGAAACTTAGTCAACATGTGGGTAAGAATTACTATCAACCACATACAGTACATTTTGTGAACAGGTACTATATGTAGAAATGTCTAATACATGATGGAGACTCCAATAAGACACAAGGCATAGTCTTTGCCCTCTAGGTTCTTACGTATACTAGTAATGTTAATAGTAAGAATAAAAAAGACATTTCAGGCATTGTTCTAATTGCTTTAGAGTACCTCATTAAATCTGTGTAAGATGATAAGGCATGGACTGTGCGTATTTCAGGCTGGAGAACATGATATAAAGAAAGTAACAAGGTTGAAATAGATTTAGTATATTTAAAGAGAAAATGAATAATTTGCTTTCATTGGAGTAGTTTTTATTTAAAGAAAGAATAAAATATATACTCAGAGGTTTTTTTTTTTTTTTTTTTTTTCTTTTAAGAATCCTGGAGGTTTGCTTTTTGGTCTATGTTTAAACACAGTATATAACATAAAAACAATAATGGTCATTGGTATTTTTCTTTTTTTTAGAAATTTCATGTAATATCTGAAACATTTGTATTAACATATTTCTATACAAATAACCCAAAGAAAGTTTAGTATTAGTTGTTTTGTTTGTTTGTACTGCAGGTTCTTATCAGTCAACAATTTTATACACATCAGTATATACATGTCAATCCCAATCGCCCAATTCAGCATGCCACCATCCCCACCCCACTGCAGTTTCCCCCCCTTGATGTCCATACGTCCATTCTCTACATCTGTGTCTCAAACTCTGCCCTGCATACCAGCTCATCTGTACCATTTTTCTAGGTCCCACATACATGCATTAATATATGATTTTTGTTTTTCTCTTTCTGACTTACTTCACTCTGTATGACAGTCTCTAGATATGTCTACGTCTCAATGAATGACTCAATTTCGTTCCTTTTTATGGCTGAGTAATATTCCATTGTATATATGTACCACATCTTCTTTATCCATTCATCTGTTGATGGGCATTTAGGTTGCTTCCCTTACCTGGGTATTGTAAATAGGGCTGCAACGAACATTGTGAGATGCATGTATCTTTTTGAATTACAGTTTTCTCTCAGTATATGTCCAGTAATGGGATTGCTGGATCATATGGTAATTCTATTTTTAGTTCTTTAAGTAACCTCCATATTGTTCTCCATAGTGGCTGTATCAATTTACATTCCTACCAACAGTGCAAGATGGTTCCCTTTTTTCCACAACCTCTTCAGCATTCGTTGTTTGTAGATTTTCTGATGATGCCCATTCTAACTGGTGTGAGGTGATACCTCATTGCAGTTTTGATTTGCAGTTCTCTAATAATTAGTGATGTTGAACAGATTTTCATGTGCTTCTAGGCCACCTGTATCTATTCTTTGGAGAAATGTCTATTTAGGTGAGCTGTTTATATATTTTGGATATTAATCCTTTGTCCATTGATTCATTTGCAAATATTTTCTCCCATTCTGAGGGCTGTCTTTTCATATTGTTTATGGTTTCCTTTGCTGTGCAAAAGCTTTGAAGTTTCATTAGGTCCCATTTGTTTATTTTTGTTTTTATTTCCATTACTCTAGGAGGTGGATCAAAAAAGATCTTGCTGTGATTTATGTCAAAGAGTTTTCCTCTAAGAGTTTTATAGTGTCCGGTCTTACATTTAGGTCTCAAATCCATTTTGAGTTTATTTTTGTGTATGGTGTTAGGGAGTATTCTAATTTCATTCTTTTACATGTAGCTATCCAGTTTTCCCAGCACCACTTACTGAAGAGACTGTATTTTCTCCATTGTATATCCTTGCCTCCTTTGTCATAGATTAGATCACCATATGTGTGTGGGTTTATCTCTAGGCTTTCTATCTTGTTCCATTGATCTATGTTTCTGTTTTTGTGCCAGTACCATATTGTCTTGATTACTGTAGCTTTCTAGTATAACCTGAAGTCAGGGAGTCTGATTCCTCCAGCTCCGTTTTTTTCCCTCAAGACTGTTTTGGCTATTCGGGGTCTTTTGTGTCTCCATACAAATTTTAAGATGATTTGTTCTAGTCCCGTAAAAAATGCCATTGGTAATTTGATAGGGATTGCATTGAATCTGTAGATCGCTTTGGGTAGTATAGTCATTTTCACAATATTGATTCTTCCTATCCAAGAACATGGTATATCTCTCCATCTGTTTGTATCATCTTTAATTTCTTTCATCAGTGTCTTATAGTTTTCTGCATACAGGTCTTTTGTCTCCCTAGGTAAGTTTATTCCTAGGTATTTTATTCTTTGTGTTGCAATGGTAAATGGGAATGTTTCCATAATTTCTCTTTCAGATTTTTCATCATCAGTGCATAGGAATGCAAGAGGTTTCTGTGCATTAATTTTGCATCCTGCAACCTTACCAAATGCATTGATTAGCTCTAGTAGTTTTCTCGTGGCATTTTTAGGATTTTCTCTGTATAGTATCATGTCATCTGCAAACAGTGACAGTTTTACTTCTTCTTTTCCAATTCGTATTCCTTTTATTTCTTTTTCTTCTCTGATTACCATGGCTAGGACTTCCAAAACTATGTTGAATAATAGTGGTGAGAGTGGACATCCTTGTCTCATTCCTGATCTTAGAGGAAATGCTTTCAGATTTTCACCATTGAGAATGATGTTTGCTGGGGGTTTGTCGTATATGGCCTTTATTATGTTGAGGTAGGTTCCCTCTATGCCCACTTTCTGGAGAGTTTTTATCATAAACTGGTGTTGAATTTTGTCAAAAGCTTTTTCTTCATCTGTTGAGATGATCATATTTTTTTTCTGCTTCAATTTGTTAATATACTGTATCATATTGATTGATTTGCATATATTGAAGAATCCTTGCATCCCTGGGATAAATCCCACTTGATCTTGGTATATGATCCTTTTAATGTGTTGTTGGATTCTGTTTGCTAGTATTTTCTTGAGGATTTTTGCATCTATATTCATCCGTGATATTGGTCTGTAATTTTCTTTTTTTGTAGTATCGTTGTCTGGTTTTGGTGTCAGGATGATGGTGGCCTCATAAAATGAGTTTGAGAGTGTTCCTTCCTCTGCAATTTTTTGGAAGAGTTTGAGAAGGATGGGTGTTAGCTCTTCTCTAAATGTTTGATAGAATTCACCTGTGAAACCATCTCGTCCTGGACTTTTGTTTGTTGGAACATTTTTAATCACAGTTTCAATTTCGTTTCTTGTGATTGGTCTGTTCATATTTTCTTTTTCTTCCTGGTTCAGTCTTGGAAGGTTATACCTTTCTAAGAATTTGTCCATTTCTTCCAGGTTGTCCATTTTATTGTCATAGAGTTGCTTGTATTAGTCTCTTAGGATGCTTTGTATTTCTGTGGTGTCTGTTGTAACTTCTCATTTTTCATTCCTAATTTTTATTGATTTGAGTCCTCTCCCTCTTTTTCTTGATGAGTCTGGCTAATGGTTTATCAATTTAGTTTATCTTCTCAAAGAACCAGCTTTTAGTTTTATTGATCTTTGCTATTGTTTTCTTTGTTTCTATTTCATTTATTTCTGCTCTGATCTTTATGATTTCTTTCCTTCTGCTAACTTTGGGTTTTGTTTTTTCTTCTTTCTGTAGTTCCTTTAGGTGTAAGTTTAGATTGTTTACTTGAGATTTTTCTTGTTTATTGAGGTAGGCTTGTATAGCTATAAACTACTCTCTTAGAACTGCTTTTGCTGCATCCCATAGGTTTTGGATCATTGTGTTTTCATTGGCATTTGTCTCTAGGTATGTTTTGATTTCCTCCTTAATTTCTTCAGTGATCTCTTGGTTTTTTAGTAATGTATTGTTTAGCCTCCATGTGTTTGTGTTTTTTACGTTTTTTTTTTTCCCTGTAATTCATTTCTAATCTCATAGCATTGTGGTCAGAAAAGATGCTTGATATGATTTCAATTTTCTTAAATTTACTGAGGCTTGATTTGTGACCCAAGATGTGATCTATCCTGGAGAATGTTCCGTGCACACTTGAGAAGAAAGTGTAATCTGCTCTTTTTTGGATGGAATATCCGATAAATATCAATTAAATCTATCTGGCCTATGGTATCATTTAAAGCTTCTCTTTCCTTATTTATTTGCATTTTGGATGATCTGTCCATTGTTGTAAGTGAGCTGTTAAAGTTCCCAACTTTTATTGTGTTACTGTGGATTTCCTCTTTTTTTTTTTTTTTTTGTGGTACGCGGGCCTCTCACTGTTGTGGCCTCTCCCGTTGCAGAGCACAGGCTCCGGACGCGCAGGCTCAGCGGCCATGGCTCACGGGCCCAGCCGCTCCGCGGCATGCGGGATCTTCCCGGACCGGGGCACGAACTCGTGTCCCCTGCATCAGCAGGCGGTCTCTCAACCACTGCGCCACCAGGGAAGCCCTCGATTTCCTCTTTTATAGCTGGTAGCAGTTGCCTTATGTATTGAGGTGCTCCTATGTTGGGTGCATATTAATTTATAATTGTTATATCTTCTTCTTGGATTGATCCCATGATCATTATGTAGTGTCCTTCCTTGTGTCTTGTAACATTCTTTATCTTAAAGTCTATTTTATCTGATATGAGTATAGCTACACCAGCTTTCTTTTGATTTCCATTTGCATGGAATATCTTTTTCCATCCCCTCACTTTCAGTCTGTATGTGTCCCTAGGTCTGAAGTGGGTCTCTTTTAGACAGCATACATATGGTTCTTGTTTTTGTATCCATTCAGCAATCCTGTGTCATTTTTGTTTGGAGCATTTAATCCATTCACGTTTATGTTAATTATCGAGATGTATGTTCCTATGACCATTTTCTTAATTGTTTTGGGTTTGTTTTTGTAGGTCCTTTTCTTCTCTTGTGTTTCCCACCTAAGGAAGTTCCTTTAACATTTGTTGTAGAGGTGGTTTGGTGGTGCTGAATTTTCTTACGTTTTGCTTGTCTGTAAAGCTTTTGATTTCTCCATCGAATCTAAATGAGATACTTGCTGGGTAGAGCAATCTTGGTTGTAGGTTGTTCCCTTTCATCACTTTAAGTATCTCATGCTACTCCCTTCTGGCTTGTAGAGTTTTTTCTGAGAAATCAGCTGTTAACCTTATGGGAGTTCCCTTGTATGTTATATGTCATTTTTCCCTTGCTGCTTTCAATAATTTTTCTTTGTCTTTAATTTTTGCCAATTTGATTACTTTGTGCCTCAGCGTGTTTCTCCTTGGATTTATCCTGTATGGACTCTTTGCACTTCCTGTACTTGGGTGGCTATTTCCTTTCCCATGTTAGGGAAGTTTTTGACTATATCTCTTCAAATATTTTCTCTGGTCCTTTCTCTCTCTCTTTTTTTATTTAAAGAAAGAATAAAATATATACTGAGAGGTTCTTAGGGCCCTTGGCCATTATGTTGAGAAATTTAAGATTAATCATCTCACTGATGTTTATTTTACATCTGATTGAGTTTAAAGGTTGAAGATGATGTAGCCAAGACTCTGTCAGCAGATTTTTGGATGGGATGAAAAAACAAAGTACTGATGACACAGAAACCAGATAGAAATGAGCAGATTTGACCTGAAGTGATTTGGGCCTGGACTTAATTAAATGAAAGAAAATAGAAAGGATGAGATAAGTGATGTGAGGTATTATAACAGAAGAAATAAACTAACTTGATAACTGACTGAATTCAGAAGGAAGAAATGATGAACAACTAATTTTTCAATCACATCTTCTGTTTCCATTGTCATTCACCTGCTTCAGCTTGGAAATCTTAAATTCCAATACCTCACTTAATATATCAGTAGTTCATATGGGATACAGGGCAAATTCCTTATCATGGATTACAAGATTCTTCAGACATGGTCTTCATGATCTTGCACATGATTACTTCTCCAGGTTTTATTACTCTCATTTTAATGAACAGATATGTCTGAGTGTCTACAATGCTTTCAACTTTGTAGTAGGGTAGTTGTTTTCAAACCTTTTGCTTTTAAAGTTTACTTGCAATTTGAAAATTTTTTGAGGTTCTCAAAGAATGTTCCTTTAGGTGAGATATATTATCTATACTTTTACTATATTAAAAATCAAAATTGAGAAATTTTTAAAATATATATTAATATATTTAAAAATAACTATGATAGGGCTTCCCTGGTGGCGCAGTGGTTGAGAGTCCGCCTGCTGATGCAGGGGATGCAGGTTCGTGCCCCGGTCCGGGAAGATCCCGCGTGCCGCGGAGCGGCTGGGCCCGTGAGCCATGACCGCTGAGCCTGCGCGTCCGGAGCCTGTGCTCCGCAACGGTAGAGGCCACAACAGTGAGAGGCCCGCGTACCGCAAAAAAATAAATAAATAAATAAATAAAAAATAACTATGATAAACCTATAATGAATTTTGCTGTTGGCAGAAATTACTGTCAGTTATTCTCCCTTGAAGTGGCAGACCTACTTAGTTCATGTTTTTTTTACCATCTTTATTGGTATATAATTGCTTTACCATGGTGTGTTAATTTCTGCTTTATAACAAAGCAAATCAGCTATACATATACATATATCCCCATACCTCTTGCCTCTCCCTCCCTCCCACCCTTCCTATCCGACTCCTATAGGTGGTCACAAAGCACTGAGCTGATCTCCCTGTGCTATGTGGCTGCTTCCCACTAGCTGTTGGTTTTACATTTGGTAGTGTATATATATCCATGCCACTCTCTCACTTTGTCCCAGCCTACTCTTCCCCCTCCCTGTGTCCTCAAGTCCATTCTTTAGTAGGTCTGCGTCATTATTCCCGTCTTGCCCCTAGGTTCTTGATGACCATTTTTTTAAAATTCCTTATATATGTGTTAGCATACGGTATTTGTTTTTCTCTTTCTGACTTACTTCACTATCTATGACAGACTCTAGGTCCATCATCCTCACTACAAATAGCTCAATTTCGTTTCTTTATATGGCTGACTAATATTCCATTGTATATGTGTGCCACATCTTCTTTATCCATTCATCTGTCAATGGACACTTAGGTTGCTTCCATGTCCTGGCTATTGTAAATAGAGCTACAACGAACATTGTGGTGCATAACTCTTTTTGAATTATGGTTCTATCAGGGTATATGCCCAGTACTGGGATTTCTGGGTCATATGGTAGTTCTATTTTTAGTTTTATAAGGAACCTCCTGACTGTTCTCCATAGTGGCTGTATCAATTTACATTCCCACCAACAGTGCAAGAGGGTTTCCTTTTCTCCACACCCTTTCCAGTATTTATTGTTTGTAGATTTTTTGATGATGGCCATTCTGACTGGTGTGAGATGATACCTCATTGTAGTTTTGATTTGCATTTCTCTAATGATTAATGATGTTGAGCATTCTTTCATGTGTTTGTTGGCAGTCTGTATATCTTCTTTGGAAAAATGTCTATTTAGGTCTTCTTCCCATTTTTGGATTGGGTTGTTTGTTTTTTTTGATACTGAGCTGCACGAGACGCTTGTAAATTTTGGAGATTAATCCTTTTTTAGTTGCTTCATTTGCAAATATTTTCTCCCATTCTGAGGGTTGTCTTTTCATCTTGTTTATGGCTTCCTTTGCTGTGCAAAATGTTTGAGTTTCATTAGGTCCCATTTGTTTACATTTGTTTGCATTTCCATTTCTCTAGGAGGTGAGTAAAAAAGGATCTTTCTGTGATTTATGTCATTGAGTGTTCTGCCTATGTTTTCCTCTAAGAGTTCTATAGTGTCTGGACTTACATTTAGGCCTTTAATCCATTTTGAGTTTATTTTGGTGCATGGTGTTAGGAAGTGTTCTAATTTCATTCTTTTAGATGTAGCTGTCCAGCTTTCCCCATCACCACTTACCGAAGTAGCTGTCTTTTCTTCATTGTATATTCTTTCCTCCTTTATCAAATATATGTGACCATATGCGCATGGGTTTATCTCTGGGCTTTCTATCCCGTTCCATTGATCTATATTTCTGTTTCTGTGCCAGTACCACCCCGTCTTGATTACTGTAGCTGTGTAGTATAGTCTGAAGTCAGGGAGTCTGATTCCTCCAGCTCCGTTTTTCTTTCTCAAGATTGCTTTGGCTATTCGGGGTTTTTTGTGTTTCCAAACAAATTGTGAAATTTTTACTTCTAGTTTTGTGAAAAATGCCAATACTAGTTCGATAGGGATTGTATTGAATCTATAGATTTCTTTGGGTAGTATAGTCATTTTCACAATGTTGATTCTTCCAATCTAAGAACATGGTATATCTCTCCATTTGTTTGTATCATCTTTAATTTCTTTCATCAATGCCTTATAATTTTCTGCATACAGGTCTTCTGTCTCCTTAGGTAAGTTTATTCCCAGGTATTTTATTCTTTTGGTTGCAATGGTAAATGGGAGTGTTTCCTTAATTTCTCTGTCAGATTTTTCATCATTAGTGTATAGGAATGCAAGAGTTTCTGTGTATTATTTTTGTATCCTGATACTTTACCAAATTCATTGATTAACTCTAGTAGTTTTCTGATAGCTTCTTCAGGATTCTTTACGTATAGGACATGTCATCTGCAAATAATGACAGCTTTACTTCTTCTTTTACGATTTGGATTCCTTTTATTTCTTTGTCTTCTCTGATTGCTGTGGCTAAAACTTCCAAAGCACTGTTGAATAACAGTGGTGAGAGTGGGCAACTTTGTATTGTTCCTGATCTTAGTGGAAATTGTTTCAGTTTTTCACCCTTGAGGACAATATCGGCTCTGGGTTTGTCATATATAGCCTTTATTATGCTGAGGTAGGTTCCCTCTATGCCCACTTTCTGGAGAGTTTTTACCATAAATGGGTGTTGAATATTCTCAAAAGCTTTTTCTGCATCTATTGAGATGATCATAGGGTTTTTATTCTTCAATTTGTTAATATGGTGTATCACATGGATTGATTTACATATATTGAAGAATCCTTGCATTCCTGAGATAAATCCCACTTGGTCATGGTGTATGATCCATTTAATGTGCTGTTGGATTCTGCTTGCTAGTATATTCTTGAGAATTTTTGCATCTATGTTCATCAGTGGTATTGGCTTGTGATTTTCTTTCTTTGTGACATCTTTGTCTGGTTTTGGTATGAGGGTGATGGTGGCCTAGTAGAATGAGTTTGGGAGTGTTCTTCCCTCTGCTATATTTTGGAAGATTTTGAGAACGATAGGTGTTAGCTCTCTAAATGTTTGATAGAATTCTCCTGTGAAGCCATCTGGTACTGGGCTTCTGTTTGTTGGCAGATTGTTAATCACAGTTTCAATTTCAGTGCTTGTGACTGGTTGGTTTATATTTTCTATTTCTTCCTGGTTCAGTCTCAGAAGGTTGTGGTTTTCTAGGAATTTGTCCATTTCTTCCAGGTTTTCCATTTTATTGGCATATAGTTGCTGGTAGTAATCACACATGATCCTTTGTATTTCTGCACTGTCAGTTGTGACTTCTCCTTTTTCTTTTCTAATTCTATTGATTTGAGTCTTCTCCCTTTTTATTCTCAAAGAGTCTGGCTAATGGTTTATCAATTTTTTTTATCTTCTCAAAGAATCAGCTTTTAGTTTTATCGATCTTTGCTATTGTTTCCTTCATTTGTTTTTCATTTATTTCTGATCTGATCTTTATGATTCCTTTCCTTTTGCTAACTTTGGTGGGGGGCAGGGTTTGTTGTTGTTCTTTGCTCTCTAATTGCTTTAGGTGTAAGGTTAGGCTGTTATTTGAGATGTTTCTTGTTTCTTATGATAGGATTGTATTGCTATAAATTTTCCTCTTAGAACTGCTTTTGCTGCATCCCATAGGTTTTGGGTCATTGTGTTTTCATTGTCATTTGTTTCTAGGTATTTTTTGATTTCCTCAGTGATCTCTTTGTTATTAAGTAGTGTATTGCTTAGCCTCCATGTGTTTGTATTTTTTACAGATTTTTTCCTGTAATTGATATCTAGTCTCATGCATTGTGGTCAGAAAAGATACTTGATATGATTTCAGTTGCCTTAAATTTCCCAAGGCTTGATTTATGACCCAAGATATGATCTATCCTGGACAATGTTCCATGAGCACTTGAGAAGAAAGTGTATTCTGTTGTTTTTGGATGGAATGTCCTATATATAACAAGTAAGTCCATCATGTTAAATGTATCATTTAAAGCTTGTGTTTCCTTATTTATTTCTAGAAATGCTGTTTATTGATTATTCTCTCCATGTACGTTTTAGTCAGTTGTGTTGCTCTCAATCAACAAACCCATTATTAACCTAATTTTCTAATGGAGAAAGAGGTGAAAGATACTTATTACCTTCTGTGGAATCTATAAACGTGAGACCAAAATGAATAGCAATATAGGAAATTTTGGATGATCAATCCACTGGTGAAAGTGGAGTGAACGTGTCCCCTACTATGATTGTGTTACTGTCAATTTCCCCTTTTATGGCTGTAAGCATTTGTCTTATGTATTGAGGTGCTCCTATGTAGGGTGCATAAATATTTACCATTGTTATATATTCTCTTGGATTGATCCCTTGATTATTATGTAGTGTCCTTCTTTGTCTCTTGTAATAGTCTATATTTTAAAGTCTATTTTGCCTAATATGAGAATTGCTACTCCAGCTTTCTTTTGGTTTCCATTTGCATGGAATATCTTTTTCCATCCCCTCACTTTTAGTCTGTATGTGTCCCTCGGTCTGAAGTGGGTCTCTTGTAGACAGCATATATATCTGTCTTGTTTTTGTATCCATTCAGCCAGTCTATGTCTTTTGGTTGGAGCATTTAATCCATTTACATTTAAGGTAATTATCGATATGTGTATTTCTATGACCATTTCCTTAATTATTTTGGGTTTGTTATTGTTGGTCTTTTCCTCCTCTTGTGTTTCCTGCCTAGAGAAGTTCCTTTAGCGTTTGTTGTAAAGCTGGTTTGGTGGTGCTTAATTCTCTTAGCTTTTGCTAGTCTGTAAAGGTTTTAATTTCTCTGTCAAATCTGAATGAGATCCTTGCTGGGGAGAGTAATCTTGGTTGTAGGTTTTTTCCCTTTCATCACTTTAAACATGTCCTGCCAGTCCCTTCTGGCTTGCAGAGTTTCTGCTGATAGATCAGCTGTAAACCTTATGGGGATTCCCTTTTATGTTACTTGTTCATTTTCCCTTGCTGCTTTTAATATTTTTTCTTTATATTTAATTTTTGATAGTTTACTTGGCATGTTTCTCCTTGGATTTATCCTGTATGGGACTCTCTGTGCTTCCTGGACTTGATTAACTATTTCATTTCCCATATTAGGGAAGTTTTCAACTAATCTTTTCAGATATTTTCTCAGTCCCTTTCTTTTTCTCTTCTTTTTCTGGGACCCCTATAATTCGAATGTTGGTGCATTTAATGTTGTACCAGAGGTCTCTGTGGCTGTCCTATATTCTTTTCATTCTTTTTTCTTTATTCTGTTCTGCAGTAGTTATTTCCACTATTTTATCATCCAGGTCACTTATCCATTCTGCCTCTGTTATTCTGCAATTGATTCCTTCTACAGAATTTTTAATTTCATTTATTGTGTTGTTCATCATTGTTTGTTTGCTCTTTAGTTCTTCTAGGTCCTTGTTAAACATTTCTTTTATATTCTCCATTCTATTTCCAAGATTCTGGATCATCTTTTCTAACATTATTCTGAATTCTTTTTTAGGTAGACTGCCTATATCCTCTTCATTTGTTTGGTCTGTTGGGTTTTTACCTTGCTCTTTCATCTGCTGTGTGTTTCTCTGTCTTCTCATTTTGCTTAACTTACTGTGTTTAGGGTCTCTTTTTCACAGGCTGCAGGTTTGTAGTTCCCATTGTTTTTGGTGTTGCTCACAGTGAGGAAGGTTGGTTCAGTGGGTTTTGTAGGTTTCCTGCTGGAGGGGACTAGTGCCTGTTTTCTGGTGTATGAGGCTAGATCTTGTCTTTCTGGTGGGCAGGTCTGTGTCCAGTGGTGTTTTTGGGGGTGGTGTGACCTTATTATGATTTTAGGCAGCCTTTCTCCTAGTGGGTGGGGTTGTGTTCCTGTCTTGCTAGTTGTTTGGTATAGGGTGTCCTGAAACTTAGCTTGCTGGTCGTTGAGTGGAGCTGGGTCTTGGCATTGAGATGGAGATCTTTTGGAAATTTTCGCCATTTGATATTACATGGAGCTGGGAGGTCTCTGGTGGGCCAATGTCTTGAACTTGGCTCTCCCACCTCAAAGGCCCTGATGCCCATCCAGAGCACCCTGACCCTGTCATCCACACAGCTAAGAATAAAAGGGAGAAAAAAAGAAAGAAGAAAGAAAGAAAGAAATAAAAATAACCTTATTAAAATAAAAAATACAAAATAATTATTAAAAATAAAAAATTAAAGTAATTCTAAAAAAAAGAAAGAAAGAAGAGAGAAACCAAACCAAAAAAAAAAAAAAATCCACCAATGATAACAAGTGCTAAAAACTATACAAAAATAAAAAGAAAAAAACAAAAAAATCCAGAGAGACAGAACCCTAGAACACACACAGAAGCATACATATACATACTCACAAAAGGAGAAAAGGAAAAAAAAAAAAAAATATATATATATATATATATATTGTTGCTCCCAAAGTCAACTGCCTCAATTTGGGATGACTCGTCTCTTCAGCTATTCCCGAGATGCAGGGTACATCAAATTGATTGTGGAGATTTAATCTGCTGCTCCTGAGGTTGCTGGGAGAGGTTTCCCTTTCTCTTCTTTGTTCACACAGCTCCTGGGGTTCAGCTTTGGATTTGGCCTGGCCTGTGCAGGGGACCCTGGCAGTGGTGGGCTGCACAGGCTCCCGGGAGGGGAGGTGTGGATAGTGACCTGTGCTCGCACACAGGCTTCTTGGTGGCTGCAGCAGCAGCCTTAATGTCTCAGGCCCGTCTCTGAGGTCTGCGATGATAGCCGCAGCTCGCACCTATCTTTGGAACTCGTTTAGGCTGCGCTCTTAATCCCCTCTCCTTGCACACCACAAAACAAAGAGGCAAGAAAAAGTATCTTGCCTGTTTGGCAGTTCCAGACTTTTTCCTGGGCGTATTACTGGCTCGCTGTGGCATACTAGCCCCCTTCAGGCTGTGTTCACGCAGGCAACCCCAGTCGTCTCCCTGGGGTCTGACCTCTGAGCCGAAGCCTCAGCTCCCAGTCCCCACCTGCCCCAGCAGTTGAGCAGACAAGCCTCTGGGGCTGGTGAGTGCTGGTCAGCTCTGATCCTCTGTGCCGGAATCTCTCTTCTTTGTCCTCCACACCCCTGCTGCTGTGCTCTCCTCCATGGTTCTGAAGCTTCCCCTCTCTGCCACCCAGTCTCCTCCCGTGAAGGGGTTTCCTAATGTTTGGAAACCTTTCCTCCTTCACAGCTCCCTCCCACTGGTGTAGGTCCCATCCCTATTCTTTTGCCTCTCTTTTTTCATTTTTCTTTTACCCTACCCAGGTGTGTGGGGAGTTTCTTGCCTTTTGGGAAGTCTAAGGTCTTCTGCCAGTGTTCAGTGGGTGTTCTGTAGGAGTTGTTCCACATGTAGATGTATTTCTGATGCATTTGTGGGGAGGAATTTGATCTCCATGTCTTACTCTTCTGCCATTTTGAAGGTCTCCCTACTTACTTCATTTTAAAGAAAATATCTGCCAAGCATACAAGCTTGAATAACAGTTCATAACTTCTGCACATCAATCTAGTAAAAACATCTATTTGTTCTTAATTCCATGCTTTCTCTAAACATTTAGATTAATCACTTGTAGATACTCAAGTCATACACTCTGAATTTATTTTCCTTTCTGTGAAGAGTCCATTTAGAGCGTATGGCTGTGGAATATGAGTGTTTGGGGGGAATGGAAGCAATTGTGTACTGAAGGATAAAAGCAGGGAGAGCTAGGGCTCTCTGTGTGAAATGCTAGTACCTTTCTCTCTGCTTTAATATACTTTTCCTTCCACTGATTCAAATACACTCAACAACTCACCATCCACGTAAGCCCTGTCTTTTCCTGAAGTTTTTTGGTGTGAATTATTAAGTGTGCTAGGAGAGGGTCTCCAGAAGATCTCTAATGCAGCTATGGTTAATATTAGGAATGCTTTATACCATAGAGACTCCTGGACAATTTTCCTCCCTCATTGTAGTTGCTGATTTGTTCATCAGTCCAAATGTCTGTAACCTTAGTGAACAAAGAATGTGTAGGATGTTTTTTCCTCTGGTTTATTCATAGCATCCAGGACATTGCTTGACTCAGAGTAGCATTTAATGTTTTTTTGCTGGAAGAATAATACCAGTGAAAGGCTAGCAGAAGGTTTATATGTCAATAAGGAGAGAATATCCAGTGATACAGAATGAGCTCATGATTAAAACTGAAGAGTTTTATTTTTCTCCAATCACTGACAGATTTTCCTTCTTCTGCCCTAGATGACATTCTCAATGAGTCATCAGCTTTCCATATATTTTAAGGTATTAAAACAAGGTATGCTTTGGTAATTGTGACTAATTTTTAGTATAATAATATACCCAGCCCTTCCAAAGCCAAATTTCAATCTGTCATCCCTCTTCTCCCCAGATTAGTTTTGCCCTGTGAAAAGGAGACCTGAGGTAGGGCCAAAGTGGAGTTTTTTTCCTGTCATCCTTTCTCCTGATGAATCTTTCAGATGCTGTTGGAAAGATCAAGGCCAAAAATGTTAGTTGACTGGCACTGTTGTGATACTGTCACCAAGGCTATCTGCATGTCAGCTGACAAAATGCTGATTCTCTAGTGGCTTACATATGATGGTTCTTTAAAGATTTCTTATAACCCATCATGCTGCCCAGTTCCTGGATATGACAATCTACCCTCTGACTGATGTCCTGTGTTGATGCCTCCCTCCCATTTCTAGCCTCTAGGAGGCTACCTCTTCTTTCTTTTTCTTAGTTCATCTCCTATCACATGACATTGACTAGAATCCATTGAGATGGGTCAAGCCCAGCCAACTCATCAGGATCAACTTCTGTCCCCCAGGAAGTTCACGAACTTTTGCCCTTCCAAATGCTAGTAGTTAGTGCATCCTCTGTGACCTTTGCATCTCATTCAGCCTTCAAGGGTAACTCTTACCAGCTTCATGACTTTAAGCAACAGGAGTTAGTTTCTATACTCTGACTACCATATCACACACCTTCAAAGTCTAGGGAAAGCACCTCAGGCTTTCCGAAGATTTTTCTATCATGTTCGGCTCCATCCCTCTCTTTGTAAGGGACATCTGAATTTCTGTAGCTTAGCAAGTATTTAGTGGTGGAGTGAGAGACAGGTCTCTTCTATTGCAGACACTCCCATTGCTACAAAGAGTTCCCCTGGAGCCTTCTCTCTTGGCTTGAGGAAAATATCTTCTTTCTTTCCCCTTAGTGATGGGAAGAGAAAACACTCCACTTCTGTCAGCTTTATATAGTCTGATGATTTTTTAACTTCTTTTAACTTTCCTTAAATTTCTTATTGTCTGATTGTTTAGGCAGAACTGTATTTGGCATCTTCTAGTAAATAACACACCCATGTGTCTAGCAATATTTCTTTCAAATATTGGGACACAATGTTTATTCTCACCTTTGAGGCTGTAGTAAAAATTCTGAGATGATTGGAAAACAATATTAGAATATAGAAGGAGATTTAAAATAATATAGCCTAAGACGCTGTGTCACAAAGAAAGAAATGAGGAAATTCACAATTTGTGGCAAAGTTTAAATTAGCACACGGCCCTCCTTATTCTAGTCTATTTCTTGCCGAATGCGTTATTTTGCATTCTGGAGGGAATCATTCTGAAAACTTATAGGACACTTTATTTAAAACAAGGTTCTGACCAAACAGAATAGCTTCATAGAATGGAATCATTTGAGTTCATGAAAAGACCATTTTTATAATCAGACCTATTTTATTGCTCTAAAAAAATAAATCTCCTGGGATGGAATCCGAAACAGATTAGGTTCTTGCCAATTTATGCTACATAATGAGATTCTAGTGCATTATTTTTCCCCAATTCATTGCATTTATTTGACAATAACAACTGTTTGTTTCTTAAGTTCAATATTATATCATAGTTTGCTATCTTTAATTTCAAACTAATCTCTTTTTTGGTCTTTATTTCTATTGTTGGCTCCACTCTTCTCCCACATGCTGGCTCAAAATAGCAGACTGGAGGATCTTTTATTTTCTCCTCTTTTATCCCTTATGTCCAGTAAGTGTCAACTCCACTGGATGTATCCATATATTGTTTCTAAACTCCAACCTATTCTTTCCATTCCCAGTTCTTCTACCTATAACTATTCACCATTCTCTCATTTGGTATTCCTCTATTATTAAACATCCTCTGTTATTAAAAACATGATAAAATAAAATTAAAAACTTGTAACTATTCCTTAAAGTCCAACTTTCAGAATCATAGATTTAAGGATTAGAGGAAAAATTGATATCATCTGATCGAGCAAGCCCTTTGATGCTAAAATTATCTTTATATAATAATCATTCAGCTCATGCCTGAGAACTGACAGACTCTCTTGAGATACAGTTGATTCTACCACAGGCAGACACTGGTTGCTTAGAGTGATCTTCTTTTAAGACAAATTAATTGTACCTCTCATTTTACTGTACTTTGACTGGTTTGTCCCTTTGGATTTCTTTAGAATATGTGTAAGCTGCTTATATATAACAAACTTTTAGCTACTTAAAGATAACAGTTGTTAGTTAGACCTTTAAAAAATCTGTCTTTTGAGCTGAGATTCTGGCTTATTTGCCATGTGACAATTCTTTCTTGCTACGGGAAATAATAAGCTGATGCATCTCACCAAGGTATCAGGATACTGAAAATGATATTTATATATGATACATTAAGGGGAAAAAAGGTTATTTTTTTCAGTCTTTGCAGCTTGTTTTGCCCTGAACAATTATACTTGTTTACTAGACAATACACAAAGGCCAACTCTCAACATCCCAAATAGAGAAGATAATTTGCAATTGAAAGTCATTACTGTTAATCTTGATATAATACAGGCAGGTCAAATCATTCTGTAAATCATGACCAGATTCTGTAAATTTCCTAAGACATTTGTATATTGGAGTTCTGAATATTTTACTCATTAGCTTAAAAAAGTATCCATTAATTAATTCAGGGAAGACCTTGCAAAAAGAAGGAAGTTTCCCCTGAATCTGGTCAAAAATTACCTTAAACATTAGCTGAATCTTTAATTTAGTTCTCATTCCTTTAATTTCTTTTATCTTTTCTATTATAATATGGTTTCAAATTTTTCCTCATCACTTGTTTTCCCTCCACTGAACACATTCTTATTTTTCCATGTTTCCATAATATGATCTAGCCTAGAACTGAACATAATACTACAGTCATTGTTAGCAAACAGATGCAAAGTAGATCTAACCTTTCCCTTATTCTAGACATTGTTAATACAGCTGAAGATCACGCTAACTCCTTTTTGGTAAGCACATACCACTGCTGACTTCTAATGAAATCAATAAATATCCATTGAATACTTGCAATTCTAAATCCTCATTGCTGTCTTCTTTCTTCCAGACTTTTGCAGTAGTAGCTTACCTATTCTCCCTGCCTACATTCTTTCCCAAGCTCTAAAATCTATTTTTTGTAAAGAACCTAGCACAATCTTTTAACATGTTATCAAGTTACATCTCTCCTCTGCTTAAAATATGATCTGGTCATTGTCTCTCTATTTTCCCTTATCACTTTTCTTGTCATATACTCTCTTCATCGATATTGTTTTCCTCTCTTCTTCTGTATTGGTTCTTTTTCAAACACAGTAAGTCTGTTTCCTCTTTTTTTTTTTTTTTTTTTTTTTTTTGTGGTACACGGGCCTCTCACTGTTGTGGCCTCTCCCATTGTGGAGCACAGGCTCCGGATGCGCAGGCCCAGTGACCATGGCTCATGAGCCCAGCCGTTCCGTGGCATGTGGAATCCCCCCAGACCAGGGCACGAACCTGTGTCCCCTGCATCAGCAGGCGGACTCTCAACCACTGCGCCACCAGGGAAGCCCCTGTTTCCCCTTGATGACTTGACACTGTGGCTGAAACACTTTCTCCCAGATATTCACCTGGTTTCCTTTTCCACTTTTATTAGGTCTTTCCTTGGAGACCTACTCAGAGCGACCTTTCTTGATCACCCTGAATAAAGTAACATCTTGCTACCCCATCTCCATACACATCACTTACTATCCCTTTATTCCACTTAATTTCTTTATAAAAATTATCCTTTTTAGGTCTTGTGTTATTTCATTTCTTGCTAAGTTGTCTCTTTTCTCTCCTAGAAAGTGAGTTCCTTAAGGACACAAATTTTGTCTGTCTTGTTCACTGCTATATCCTTGATGAACAGAGCAATATATAGTAGACACTGAATTAGTATTTGTTAAATTAACAAACAAATAAATTGGACTGAAAGATATTTGGAATTTATTAGGCCACTGGAACTGAGAATGAGATTATTTTTTTAAAAATTCCTTTTATCTCTGTAATCTTTACCCCCAATAAACAACATCTTTGACACATTATATATGCCATGCCCACTTGGGACTGTTTATCCACAGCTATGATATTTTTTATAAGACAGACCAAACCATAAATAAAACAATGCTGCACCAAAAGTTCTACTGAATCCTATTAAAAAAAGACAGTTACTATCTTCAGAGTTATACTGAAACAAATATGGATCCAGGGCCTAATTTGAAATAGCTTTTCCCAATTTAGGCATTAAACAAAGACAGCTCTATGTCAGCAAATGTATTATCAGCTAGTACCTCTCTCTGAATCACTATAAAATAGCAAGTAAAAAGTATATAAGCCAAGTGTCCTCTTGGGGAACTTTAGAATCTCTTGAAATAAATTCTGCCAGAATACATGCTGAGCAGAAATGGGTGACATGAGACCAGAGAAGCCTGATCAAATGCACTAATAATTGAAAAATTTTACCTAATTTATTTTTCTTTGCTTCATTTTTTCATTTCTTTTTTTTTTTTTTCCTCTTTATTTCTTTCAAATTTTTACTGGCTATTTTCACAGTCCCCTAATCTAACCTAAGATAATTGCTACTTCTTTAACTCAAGACTTCAGAATGTCCAAACGAGGCTCAGCATAGTTCTTGGTATTGAAAACATATCAGAACTTTTGTTTGCAGGGAGGTTTTTTGTTTTGTTTTGTTTTGTTTTAATTACAAATTCAATTTCATTACTAATGATTCTGTTAAGAATGTCTATTTCTTCCTGATTCAGTCTTAGCAGGTTGCATGTTTCTAGAACTTTGTCCATTTTTCTAGGTTTTCCTATTTGTTGGTGTATAACTGTTCATAGTGTTCTCTTCTGATTTTTTTATATCTCTGTGGTATCAGTTGTTATTTCTCCTCTTTCATTTATTATTTTGTTTACTTGGGTCCTTTGTCTTTTATTCTTGACAAACCTGACGAAACATTTATCAATTATGTTTATCATTTCAAAAAACCAGTACTTGGTTTCATTAATCTTTTCTGTTGTTTTTTGGTCTCTATTTATTTCCTTTCTTATCTTTATTATTTCCTTCCTTCTGCTGACTTCGGACTTTGAGCTTCTTTTCCTAATTCCTTTAGATGATGTGTTAGGTTGCTTATTTGAGATATTTCCTTTTTCTTGATGTAGGCCTATACTGCTATAAGCTTCCTTATTAGGAGTTCCCATATGTTTTTGTTGCATCCCAAAGACTTTGGAAAGCTGTATTTCTCTTTTCATTGTCTCCAGGTATTTTCTGATTTCTTCATTGACCCATTGATTTTTTAATAACATGTTGCTTAGTCCCCACATGTACTACAAAGCTACAATAATCAAAACAGCATGGTACTGTATCAAATAGAGACACATAGATCAATAGAATAGTATAGAGAGCCCTGAAATAAACCCACACACTTATGGTCAAATAATCGATGACAAAGGAAGCAAGAATATGCAATGGAGAAAAGATAGACTCTTAAATAACTGATGCTGGGAAAACTGCACAGCTTCATGTTAAATATTGAGATTAAAACATTTCCTCACATCATATACAAAAATAAATTCAAAATGGGTTAAAGATCTAACTGTAAGATCTGAAACCATAGAACTCTTAGAAGAGAAAATAGGCAGAACATCCTTTGACATAAATCATAGTGATATTCTTTTGGATATGTCTCCTAAGGCAAAAGAAATAAAAGCAAAAATAAACACGTGGGACCTAATTAAGCTTAAAAGATTTTGCACAGCAAAGGAAACCATCAAAAAAAAAAAAAAAAAGACAACCTATTGAATGATAGAAAATATTTGCAAATGATAAGACAAATAAGGAGTTAATATTCAAAATATATAAGCAGCTTATACAACTCAATATTGAAAAAATAAACAACCTGATTAAAAATGGGCAGAAAATTTGAATAGATATTTTTCCAATGAAGACATACAGATGGCTAACAGGCATATGAAAAGATGCACAACCGTGCTAATCATCAGAGAAATACAAATCAAAACTACAATGAGACATCACCTTACACTTACCAGAATGGCAAACATCAATAGCAAATGTTGGTGAGGATGTGGAAAAAACGAACACTGCTGGTTGGAATGTAAATTGCTGCAGCCACTGTGGAAAACACTATGGGAAGTTCCTCAAAATACTAAAACTACCATATGATCCAGAAGTTCCACTCCTGGGTATATATCTGAAGAAAACAAAAACACTAATTCAAAAAGATATATGCAAAAAATAAAAAGAAATATATGTACCTCAATGTTCATAGAAACATTATTTATAGTAACCAAGACATTGAAACAACCTAAGTGCCCATCAATAAATGAACAGATAAAGAAGATGTGGTATATACATAAAATGGAATGTTACTCAGACATAAAAACTGAATGGCATTCTGCCATTTGCAGTAACATGGATAGACCTAGAGAGTATTATGCTTAGTGAAATAAGTCAGACAGAGAAGAACCTAGAGAGTACTATGCTTAGTGAAATAGGTCAGACAGAGAAAGACAAATACTGTATGTTATCACTTATATGTGAAATCTAAAAAATGAAACAAATGAGTATATATAGAAAAACAGAAACAGATGCACAGATATAGAGAATGAACTAATAGTTACCAGTAGGGAGAGGGAAAGGAGGATGGGCGAGATAGGGGTATGAGATTAAGAGACACAAACCGCTAGTATAAAATTGATAAGCAACAAGGATATATTGTACAGCAGAGTAGAATATAGCAATTACTTGGTAATAACTGTAAATGGAATATAATCTATAAAAATATGGATTCACTGTATTGTACAATTGAAACTAATATAATGTTTTAAATCAACTATACTTCAATTAAAAAACACACACATCAGAACAATCAGGTTAGAGAATACAAAATTATTCATCCCTTTTGGATGTTTTCTAACCAGAAAGTGCTATAACCAGAAGCATAGCTTATGCCCCTCTTAACAGAAGAAACAAATCAAACAATTAATTCTTTCCTTTAATTCACTTAAAAATAGGTACCTGTACTTACAGAAAATATTATGCTAGAACTTGTGTATGAAACATCAAATAAAATAGGTATCACTTCTGTTTTTATAGAGCAGATGGCCTTATAATTTTTTATTTAAACATGTAAAAATAATAATTGCAAAATATGCAAGTACTAAAAAGGAAAAATCATCACTTAAAACCAAATTTATCCCTGATTGTCACCATTTGGATGGTTCCACCATACTCTAAATCCACAGTAGTTAAGGTCATGCTGCAATCATAGCCAGCATCATAAACAGATCATTAGGAATGATTAAGTTATCTGACAAATTTCAGTGTTAAAGCAACACTGAGAATTAGAATGGAAAGCATTTTTTTCAAATGCTAGAAAGAAAAAATTATTGTGTTGACATCTATATTGAATAAATATTACCAAATATAGAAGTTGATGACTAAATTTCAAGAAATCTGTAGTTAACTTGATTAGTGGTTAGAAAAATAAGATGTTATGTTTATGTTTCATAAACATAAAATTATACAGCACTTAACCCTTTTCCATTCTCACAACTAATTATATAGGGTTTATTTTACAGATGGTATATTTACAGAATTTGTGTCCTGATAAACCTATACAATTTATTTAAAATCAAGGAGAGGAGAAATTTTTCCTTGCATTTTTTCTGCATCTCAACTGTGTTCAGCTTTCCTTGGGGCTCAGTGTATGTCTCTCCATTTTACAGACAGAATTGACTTCTATTTGAACCAATGAGTTACAAAAAAGTAACTGTTTTCTTGCTGACAATGGCTCAAGCTAATGCATGGGGGCAGCTCCCCAGAAGCTCATACTAAGCAGTAAGTAATCTCTGCCATAAATAAACATATTTCACAGTAGTATTACTGTGGTAGAAATTTATCTCTGTTTAAAGAATGATACTGTGAATATTCATTTACATTTTCTTGTGGGCACTTGATACAATACAAATTCTTTGAGCATTATTTTAAAATAACAAAGAGAATCAATGTAGTACATGATTAATTTTTTATCAACAAATATTTGTCATCATTAAAAATAATAATGCCAGTCCAGTGTAAAAAGCATAGGATAACTTTCATGGCACTTTCTGGATTACAACATACTTTGATGTATAGTGCTTACTCCTTAACCAAACTCAAGGGGAAATATATATTTTTAATAATTTTTTTATGTAAGATAAATAACATTTAGATGACTTAATAAATTAGTTAATTCTCTCTTTAATCTTCAAAACACTGAGAACACATATTTATCCTCAATTCTCTAGGATGCTTTCTTTAGTTGATGGTTTCATTTTATATCACTCCAGGAAGTACTGACAATTTCAGATACTTTTTAACATTTCCTTTGCCTTTAAGATAAAAATAACAAATAAAACTCTCTAAATTCAGATGACTGCACTCCCCTCCCCCTGCTGCCCTCCACCTTGCTCACAAGGAGAAATTAAATTGTATTCTGATTAATGACATGTCTAATACCACCAGTGCACAGCTGATAAGAGTCAACTTGGTTTCCTGCACTGAGGTAGGCTCCATTATCATCATGACTTCCTGGGGGACCAATACAGTGTGCACATACATAATTTCAAAATGATCACAGAGGAGCCATAATCCATTTCTCTTTCTCATCTGCAGTAGCCCAGTCAGACGTAATATTATCAAGCACCTGTTTTCAGTAACACTTTTGTTTTCATTTCCTTTTAAAGTTATTAGGCAGCACTAGCTGACAGTGACAAAGTTCTGTGCTATTTACCACACTGCCAGTAAGAAGAAGGATAGTATTTGTATAAGCTTATCAATGACAGACATTCTCTGTTTAATAGTATATCATCCTCTTGGCAGAAGGAACAGGCTGTCACCTTTCCAATAAAATGGATTTAACCTAGTGGAGGAGAATGGGGTCAAAGTAGAGAAAAAATGTCTTATTTGCAGGCTTGTTTTTGAAGCAATACAGCTTATATTGAAAGCATCTGAAAGTAAGCCAAGGAAGGTAACTAGATGTACTTATGTAGGAAGGAGGTCAGTGTAGCTCTGAGCAACTGGATTTCCTCTTTTGCCTCCCCTTCATGTCACCTGCTATGTTGAAAGAATTGTTGTAGGAGGCAGCTTTCTCATTATTCTTCCACTAGTTACGATCTATATGATGTTGGGCATATGACAGAATCTTCCTGAGCCTCTCATCCCTATTGAGAACAAACAATATTTTACTTGCCCAAGTACAAGGAACTGGACTTCACAATCTCCAAATTATTTTTAATTCTAAGATTTATAAATGCAGTTAGAGAAATATATTTTTTCATTTTAGAAGAGATATAAATACATCTAGCTTTAATAAATCTAATTAAATATTATTTTAAGTTATAACTTTGATAGAAATATATAAATAGAATTGTGATGTTGACAAATATAGGCTGGTACTGGGGAGTGCAAAAGGAACACTTTCAAAAATCGTCAAACAAAATGGTGTGTGTTAATGAGTCTAATAATAGCTGCTTTCTAGATATTCTAATAATACATATTAAAATTAATATTTGTATATGACAGTGTCTTATAAGGCTATTCTATTATATTTCACAGAAAGAAATCTATTTGTAATAAATATCATTGTAATAGATTTCACCCTTTGTTAAACATTTCAAAAGAAACTAGCCATATTTCAAAAGGAATATAATAAGAAATCCATTGAATAAGGTAGTCTGTATAACAGAGCAGAAAAATTTAAACCCTTTAGCTTTTGTTGTTGTTATTATTTATTTACTTCAACATGGAGATTGAATGAAAAGCAATTCACAAAGAACCTTGAAATGCCAGTCAAGTTGCTTATAAATCCTGAACTTTATTGTCTCTTCCCAATCATTATCTCTTCACATATTTGGAGGATAATATATCCTTGAAGAATCACTTTTAAAGAATATAATAACATGGATTTTGGCACAGTAGAGGTTGAAATGTTGATGCTTCTTGTCACATATATGTTCATAACTGGGCTTTAGTAATTATGATTCCTTCCCCAAATGATTTCACACATTCTATCATGAAAAGCTTAAATTTTATTGAACTTAATTAATTTCATATGGATAAAAATAGTTTGGTTTTTAAAGCTTTTTAAGCTCAGCTAATGAGGTTATTAGATCACAGTGCTGTCTCTGTTTCTGAAATAAAGATACAAAGAAATTCCATTTTCTTTATTGTTAACTAAAACAGGATTGCTATTACTTGCATGTTAAACATTTATAGATATCAATAAACATGTGGTAGAACTCAAAACTGAGCATGGCTATTTTTATGGCTTTATGCACACCTTTAAACCACTTTACTGATGTATGATTATAATAAGCTGTACATATTTAGTATATACAACTTGATGAGTTTGCAATAAGTATATACCCATGAAACCATCACCACAATCTATGCCATAAACATATCCAACAACTCCAAAAGTTATCGTCTGCCTTCTTGACATTATATTATTATTATTGTTATTAGTACTATTATTATTTAGTGGTAAGAGTATTTAAAATAAATAAGATTTACCCTCTTAGCAAATGTCTAAGGGGTACCACTTGTATGAGGAAGCAAAAATAATCAAACTCATAGAAACAGAGTAGAATGGTGGTTGCCAGGGGCTGTAGAGAGGGGGGAAGGAAGGAGTATTAGTCAAAGGTACACAGTTTCAATTATGCAAGATGCATACTTCCTACAGATCTACTATAGAGCATAGTGCCTATAGTTTGTAATACTGTACTGCATATTCTTTACAATATGCTTCTCCAGCTACTCTCTTTATGAGGTCAAATATAGTTTTCCAATCCTTGAATCAGTCTTGGCCTATGTGATTTGCTTTTGTCAATGAGACATTAGTAAACATGACAGACAGGCTTGAACCATGCTTGCAAATTGACACTTACCCTTTCCATTTCTGTACCTAGGAACCCACAACCACAGCCAAGAGCCTGGGCTAGACTACTGGATGATCAGAGACATGACAAGGTCATTCCCACTGCCTTTACTAGTAGGAGATAGTAACCAGCAGCATGGGTGAGACCGCATGACACCATCCAGTCCTATTCTTTCAGTCCTCATGGGAAGTTTTAGAGATCAGCTGAACCTGCCCAAATCAGAAGAACCACCAAACTGACTTTCAGAATTGTGAGAAATAATATTTTTGAAGTTTTTGTTTAAGGTAAAAAACTTGAGGATGATTTGTTATGGAGTTAAAGCTAATTAGCACAATATACAATTGACATCTATTTAATCTATTATGTGGATTATATTTCTATAAACTAGTTTCTCTAACCTTAAAACACACACCCAGAAATGTACAGATGAAATTCATTCCTTCCTGAATTTTTCTTTTCCAAGTGATTCGTCATTTTTTTCTTTCTCTTCCTCAGCTCAACTTCTCAGAAAACAAAATTTATAGTAATTGTATTATTTTCCTCCTCTGCTAATCATTTCACAGCTCATTACCATAATAGAGATGTTCCCACTAGTTCGTTAAAGGCAATTATCAGTAGCATTAAGAGGAAATGTTTTTAGTACTAATCTCACGTAACCTTCCTACAGCATTGCCATTGCTGACCACTCCTTCTCAGAACTGTTCGGTTATCACTCTTTCCTAGAATTTCTCCCAACTCTCCATCCCTGCTTTTCAACCTATACTTTCTCTTGCCCCTTATTCATGCTTCTCAGAATTTCTTCCTTGCCTTATGACTCATCATTACCTACATAATCCTTGGGTGATTATTTTCCTCCCCAGAGCTTCAAATTCATCTATACAATAATGAACCCCATAATGAACCCCAAATTTACTTTTAACTCAGTCATCTTTCTTACACTTTAAACATCTCCATCTGAGTGTGTCACAGATATCTGAAGCTCAACATGTGCATTATTGAGTTCAGTATTTCCCCACTCTGAATTGCACCCCCTACTTTATTCAGTATCCAAGCAAATGGCAATATCATCTACTCCATAAGCAAACTGAGACCTTGCTATTTCCTCTAAAACAAAATATTTAATCATTTACCAACTTCTATATATTTTATTGCCAAAAAACGTTTGAATCTGTCAGCTCCTGATGCCCTTCACTACTGTTATGCTTAATCCATTTTGTTTCCGTAAACCCAAACCAGTTTCCACTTTTATTAATATCTTATATTAATATGGAACATTTGTCACAAATAATGAACAAATATTGACATTTTATTTTTAACTGAAGTACATACTGTATTCAGATTTCCTTAATTTTTAAATATTTTTTTTCTGTTGCAAGATCCTATCCAGGGTAATGCATTACATTTATTTATTATGTTTCCTTAGTCTCCTCTTTCTGTGATGGTTTCTCCAATATTCTTGGTTTTTGATGACCTTGAAAATGTTGAGGATTACTGGCCAGGTGTTTCATAGAATGCTCCTCAGTTGGGATTTTTCTGATATAGAGACACAGGCTTTAGGAAGGAAAATTACAGAGGTGAGGTGCCATTCTTGTCACATTATATCTTGGGTAAATGCTATTACCGTTGGTGTTGACCTTGTTCATCACTAGGTTGATGTAGTCCTTATCACTTTCCTCTGCTGTAAAGCTACTTTCTTTATTCCGCTTTTCTATTCTGTACTTTTTGGAGACACGTCACTATGTGCAGTCCACACTTAAGGAAGGGGGAGCTACACTCCACCTCCTTGAAAACAAATCATCTAAATAAATTATTTGAAATTCATCTACATGGGAAGTTTGTCTATTCTTTTCATTATTCAATCACTTATTTATATCAATATGGACTTTTAAATTTTATTCTTTGGGTTGTAACTCAATACTTCTTTATTTTCTTACTCAAAATTTTCCAGTTTGGGCCATTAGGAACTCTTTTTTTTTTTTTTTTTTTTTACATCTTTATTGGAGTATAATTGCTTTACAATGGTATGTTAGTTTCTGCTTTATAACAAAGTGAATCAGATATACATATACATATATCCCCATATATCTTCCCTCTTGAATCTCCCTCCCTTCCACCCTATCCCACCCCTCTAGGTGGTCACAAAGCACCGAGTTGATCTCCCTGTGCTCTGCAGCTGCTTCCCACTAGCTATCTATTTTACATTTGGTAGTATATATATGTCCATGCCACTCTCACTTTGTCACAGCTTACCCTCCCCCCTCCCCATATCGTCAAGTCCATTCTCTAGTAGGTCTGTGTCTTTATTCCCATCTTGCCCCTAGGTTCTTCATGACTTTTTTTTTTTTTCTTAGATTCCATATATACTTGTTAGCATACGGTATTTATTTTTCTCTTTCAGTTGGTTCCTGTGTCCCTTTGACATTGGTTCCTCATATGTTTGCTTTTTGTTTACTGGTTTGTTTGCTTTAGCACCTCCTCACTTTCTGGCACAAGATATTCTAGGCTGATCAAGTATATTTCCTGCCCCAGTCCTAGAATCAGCCATATCTCCAAATAGCCCTGATTCTTTTAATTGGAGAATGGTATTAGAAGCCAAGATCGTGGCACTTTGTGTGCTGGTTTCTACTGCAGTACATTGCTTCTAGGCCTTCTCAGATGACAGAGAAAAATAAATATATATGTGTACACCTAGCCATGTATATATACATATCTATGAATACTTTTCATATGTAACTATATGTATCTACATTAAGCTAAACGTGACTTCATATTGAAGTCTCCAACTCTAATCCATACCACATGGATCATTCTAGCCTTCTTCTCTTGCTTATCTGTAACCTCCCACTCCATCAGTGAGACAGCTGGCTCCCACCATCCACCATGCATTGACTTAATTGTTTAATCCCATGCATAGGGGTTTTAGAGTTGCTAACACAGAGAATAAAGTTCTTAACTAGAGTACAGTGTCAAAGTACAGTTTTTTGTTTGTTCGTTTGTTTTTGCCTTTAGTTTTACAGATTCATTTCCAAAGTTACTTAAGTCAGTACCATTTTTCCCACACTCCCCTAAAGTGGAGGTTGTTTCATACATTTGTAATTCTCTTAGATTCTTTGTCACATTCTGCGTTTCATCCAGGGAGCCTCTAACCTCCTAGATTACTATTATTTTAATTTATGTACATTAAGGTTTACTCTGTGCTGTAAAGTTCTATTGGTTTTGATAAATGCATAATGTTATTCTTCCACCACTACAGTATCATACAGAATAGTTTCACCAAGCTGAAAAATGCCTATGCTTCCTTCACTCATTTAGTCATCCCCTGACTCCAACCCCTGGCAATCACTGATCTGTGCACTTTCTATAGTTTTTCCCTTTCCAAAAGGTCATATATATAAAATCATACAGTATGTAACCTATTCAGACTGGATTCTTTCACTTAGCAATATGCATAGAGTATTCATCCTGTGTTTGAATAACTTGATAGTTCATTTATTTTTATCACTGAGTAGTATTGCATTATATGGAATTTCTATGGTTTATTAACTTATTGAAGGGTATCTTGGTTATTTCTAGTTTTTGGTGATTATTATTAAAGCTCGTATAAACTTTTTTGTGTAGGTATTTTGTGTGCCATAAATTTTAAAATCAGTTAGGTAAATACCTAGGAGCCAAATGCTTGATTAGATGGTAAAATCAGTTAGCTTTGTAAACACTGCCAAACTATCTTCCAAGGTGGCTGTACCATTTTGCCTCCTTACCAGCAATTAATGAACTTCCTTGTTTTCTGCATCCTCAAGAGTAACTAGTATTGCTTTTACTTCCTCTTTTTTTTCTGGATCTTAGCCCTTCTGATATGTATAATGGTATCTCATTATTGTTTTAATTTTGAGTGCATTTTTAATATAAGGCTGTATATTCCTGTGAATGGTGTCAAAGTTTCATTGCTCTGAATAGCTAGTTTTTAAACTTAAGGTTGTGTAAGAGTTCTATATTTTCTAGTTAAACACACCCAAGATAATCCACCCATTAAAAAATGAATAAATAAAACAGAGAAGAAATACAGTCTGGGTCTTCTCTTATTTCTTCAATCGGTGTTGGTTCAAATAGCATCAACAATATAAAATGTGCTTATGACCTATGGCTTAATTACCCACATTTTCTGTAATAGTAATCAAGTTAGTGTACAAAATAGGTCCTGTTATGTAATACTCATAGACAAATAACCAGGGAAAACATTAATAATAAAATAAAATGTAAATATTGAATGTAAGTATCACCAAGTAACAAGAGCATAATAAAAGCTGTACTTCTAGAATAATTCGTTAAGTAAGGAGGTGGAGAAAGTGTTTCTTTTGTTTGTTTTTTTTGCGATACGCAGACCTCTCACTGTTGTGGCCTCTCCCGTTGCGGAGCACAGGCTCCGGACTCGCAGGCTCAGTGGCCATGGCTCACGGGCCTAGCCGCTCCGCGGCATGTGGGATCTTCCCGAACCAGGACACGAACCCGTGTCCCCTGCATCGGCAGGCGGACTCTCAACCATTGCACCACCAGGGAAGCCCCTGGAGAAAGGTTTTGAAAATAATTATCCTTGATAAGTGGTCCTTTCAGTATCTAATCAATTTTATTTAAACAGCTATCTACAGCAAATAAATTCATGTTTTAAATATCACTAATATGTATATATATGCTTCATATTAAATGCAGATGATTAAAAATCAGATCCCATGTAAAAATTAGAAACGTCCTTTGCTTTTGACTTTTTTTGTCTTTGTCTATAGTATTTGAAAAACAACTTACCTCCAGACTCAGCATCTTGTTTCATCAGAAAGACCAGCACCTAGATTCCCTTATGAGCTACAAATCTAGGCATCACAGATACCAACTCAAGCTGAGTATTTTTGTCTTTCAACACCATTATATAATACCTCCTTTGAAGTGACTGTTTATTTCGGAGAGTTAAGTTGGGCCAGCACATGAAAATAAAACTTTGGAGCGATATTACAATCTATCACTTCCTCCACCTAGCATTGTCAGATTAGTATATAAAAACACTGGACACCAGTTAAATTTAAATTTTAGATAAAATAGAATAACATATTGCATGGAACATACTATAAATAAAGTAATTATATGTTGTTTATTTGAAATTCAATCTTAACTGAGCATCATTCATTTCATCTTGCAAACCTACCTCCATTCCCCTCAGTTAGTTTATGAGTTCAAGAGGAGAATGACACTGAGAAGATAAAAGAGAGACCAGATCATCATGGAAGATGGTAATACTGGACAGAAAGAATGTAAGATAGGATAAAATATTTAAAGACTCTTTATTTCTTTTATAAGTGACCATAATCATGATAAACCAGGATGTTCATTTAACTTTCACTGTCTCTGAAACTATTCACTTATTTTTCATGTTTTCACAAATGTCTCTACCCATATTTTATAGAGGTGTGTATATATATATATATATATATATATATATATATATATATATATATATATAATGATGATTTAGATTGTAAATGAAAGTCAATGAGATGGGATGGACACTTATTTTGTTAACATTTATATGGTATTTTTATAAGCACCTTATTATATGTGACTTTTTGTGGTACTAACAGAGGTTTAAGGGTTGTTGTCTCTTTCTTGTTGTTGAAAAGATGAATCTTGATATAAATTTAAATGAACACATGAGGATATAATTAATGAAGACCTTTATATATTTTTGTTATTTGATACGTAAGGCGGGTTTTTTACCTGAAAGACACCCAGTGACTGACAGAAACAGAATAAATTTCCAAGAGGAGGCCATCCTTGGTGACTAGGATCACCTGAGTCCCAGTGTATTTAGCAGCTCTGACGTTTCTTCATTAAAGAATGCCCTGTTGAGACAGATAACAATTTTCAAAAACAGAGAAAAGAAAATAAACAAACAAAAAGGTAAAAAAACAAAAACAAAATCAAAACTCTCATAATAAAATGATAAATAACTTTCATTGCAAACGTCAGATTAATATATACTTGGACATTGACAACCATAATAAAGTTTCCATTAGAATTAATTTAATGCACAACACAAAAACTTCGGAAAAGTGATAAACTTTCTCTGTCACATTTACTTATACTAAATACTCCCTTACAGATAATAAAAACATCAGGTTCTAATGGGAATAATTATTCCTCACAGGGAATGTATAATAGTTATATTTATTACGTTAGACAAATTATTGGACTAGAAAAATAGGGTAGAAGAACCAGTTACATCAATATATACTCCTCTGGTCTAGAACATAACTAATTATCAGTTAAGCAAGTGATTTTACACATTGTGTCTGTAGCTCATCTAAACCTCTACAGGGAATTTTTCTCATTTAATTATTAATGTCAACTGCCTTTGTTTATAACTCCTGTGATTATCTGTACTGTGTTATAGTTCCCTCCTTCTGTGAGTTATTTTCTCAGCATCCTTTGCTAGCCAGAACCTAAGGGAAATAAGGATTTTCATGAATATTTAACATTTTTTGTCTAATGCCATTTTTATAACAATAACCACTATAGCACATTAATGTCCTTTGATTCCTTTATCTGTCCTGAAAGATACAATAAGCATAAAAATACAAAATTCTCGCCTGAAAATTAATATGGAAAAACTTGACAAATGTGTACTAGAAATTCCTATAATAGACAAGTAACTTCTGAGTTTTCAGGTGTCAGTTACTGGTGTCCTTCTTGGCCAAAAGCAACTAAATTGAGAAATAATTGTACAGTGTGTTGATGATTTAAAATAACAATTGCTTCTTTGCAACTTGTTCCTCCAATAGACTTAGAGGTTCAGGCTATTTCTATCTTTTAGGAAATATCTTAAAAATATAGACAAGCATTTCTCCCTTAGTTAGGTCATAATTCAATACAGATGTACCCAAAGAGGGAAAGCTTTTCTTAATGAATCTTCCACCTGAATGTTAGTTCCATTTTATTTATATTTTAAAATCTAAGCCTTGAAAACCTACTTTAATTACAAGGTTATGGATTACTAATGGAAAAGAAAGTTAATGACTTAATAATGGTTGATTCACAGACACCCCCTTCAAAAAAGATATTTTTCATCATCGTTTTTCTTCCAAGTAAATATCAGAAATAAATACAATTTAAAGCACAAAAAAGACCTTATCACTACTTTTTACAGTTTAAAACATTATTATTTATATACTGCCTTTTACCAGAAAGGAAAAGAAGAAAATCAGCACTTCACACATAACAATTAGAGACTTAAAGTTGCTAGAAAAACAATTATGATTCATGAAAACTGCATATTTAAATTAGTGAATTCTCAATCCATTGATGAAATTGGCCTTTCACAGACTGTGAGTTCTAAGACATTAGTGCAGTTTTGCTTAACTTTTTTTGATGAGCTTCTGCTCAGTCCACGTCCTGAAAACTGGTACTTTCCCTCTCTATTTACAATGTCTTCTGTTGTCTTAAATATTCTTCATCAACAAATGCAAATATTTTCAGAGCACTTAAATGTTATACACTGGGAATGTCAAAGAGAAAATACACATGTGTGTGCACATGCTCATACACACACACACATACACAGAAGTTAACCATAGGCTACAAGCCAGATAAGCAGGACAATGTAAGTGTAACATAGATACAGAGCTATCAAAAGGGGAATATATTTGTAAGGATGACAAGAGTTGGGAATAGTACAGAAGCATCTTTAGCAAAAATTCAATAAGATATTGAGCTTAGACAGATATCTTACTTTTGTATGGAATGGCCGTGAGCACATGGATAAATAAGCCATTATCAGAGAGTGATCCACACCGAATAAATCAACACAGAGTAAAGGGACAGCCAGCTGCCAGAAGCTAGACAAGGCTATTTTTTTTTTTTTTTTTTTTTCGGTACGTGGGCCTCTCACTGTTGTGGCCTCTCCCGCTGTGGAGCACAGGCTCCGGACGCACAGGCTCAGCGGCCATGGCTCACGGGTCCAGCCGCTCCGCGGCATGTGGGATCTTCCCGGACCGGGGCACGAACCTGTGTCCCCTGCATCGGCAGGCGGACTCTCAACCACTGCGCCACCAGGGAAGCCCAAGGCTATTTTTGTAAGGGTTCATGGAAGGCATTTCTGATAAGATGACATTTGGGCTCAGTATTCATGTTTCAACATACCATTGTAGAATAAGCCTTATATTCCAGGCACATTTTTTTCAGTTCTCAAATAAAAATAGTACAGTGAATTTTATAACTAAAATAATCCACTTTACATTAAAACTTTTTCAAAGAGAAAAAAACCTGCATGTGTGTGAGTGTGTGTGTGTGTG
This sequence comes from Phocoena phocoena, assembly GCF_963924675.1. Classification (NCBI taxonomy): domain Eukaryota; kingdom Metazoa; phylum Chordata; class Mammalia; order Artiodactyla; family Phocoenidae; genus Phocoena; species Phocoena phocoena. Next base: position 34,894,908 of record NC_089226.1, read on the forward strand.
TGTGTGTGTGTGTGTGTGGATGTTTTCATTTTCAAACATCAGTGCTTGGTCCTTGGGGCCTAAATGCAAAAAATAATAGTTCTTCAAAAGCCATTCTTTCTAAGATGCCTAACTGAGATTCTTTCCTTTTACTGGCTTACTTTCTTCTCATTCTCTCTCTCTCTCTCAATCACTCTCTCAAGTAAAGAAAGAAGTAAATAAAATAATCTTTAGGTTCCAAAATATGTAAATTTGTATATGCTTCTCTTGAAAAGACAATTATTCCATGACTTTAATAAAATCCTTGTATCAAAGTGATAAAATAATGTAATTAATCAGACATACATTAAGGTCCTACTGCATTCCAAGTTAAATTATAATCAGTTAATAAATGTTACTAAAGCATTTTAAGGTGTATATTTTAGAAATACCTTAATGGAAACTGACAGATGTACATTAAACTGTTATTTATCAAGGGATTGAAAAGTCAGAACTACTAAGTTGCTTACTACTAATTGGATATATTATTTTTTAAAAAACAATTTTTGAAAGAGCTTATTTCAATGTTTAGAATATATACCTATCATCATCTGTGATAATCAGATGTATGAAATGACATATTACTTTGCATTTTTTCCTTAATTATCACAAATATTTGCAAGTAAAGTAAAATAAGTAGAGCATCGTATTAGTACTAAGTCATAAATTATAAACAATACATGCATTGTGCAGTTGAATGCGTAGGCAAGTACTTAAAAACATCACTCCTTAACTGGAGTCTAAAATAGGATTGCTAAACATATGTTAAAATTACTCAAGTGATAGTATGCTGCCACCTGAATGCAAGTTAGCTTTTCTTCTTAAAGATACATAGAGGAAACCGCCTTGTTTATGACATGTGTATGTGAGTGTGCATAAAGAGAGGGAAATGTCGAGAGAGAGATTTCTATTAATGCCTACTAATCTCTCTCTCCTGTTTTATAGCAACGGTTTCCTTCAGTTTGGCCTCTTACTGGCTTTTCACACAACAGTCAGAATTACGTTTTAAAACATAAATCAGGCTTCATCATTTCCCTGTTTCAGTGGTTTATTCTTTTTTTTTGCGGTACGCAGGCCTCTCACTGTTGTGGCCTCTCCCATTGCGGAGTAACAGGCTCCCGACGCACAGGCTCAGCGGCCATGGCTCACGGGCCTAGCCGCTCCGCGGCATGTGGGATCTTCCCGGACTGGGGCACAAACACGTGTCCCCTGCATCGGCAGGCGGACTTTCAACCACTGTACCACCAGGGAAGCCCTTCAGTACCTACTGTATTTTTCTTCTTAGCAATTATCAGTGCTTGAAGTTATGCTATTTATTTGTTTATAATTATCTTTTTCTCCTATTAGAATGTGATATCCATGAAAGCAAGAATTATTGTCTTGTTCATCTTTGTATACCCAGCATCTAGAAGAGAATCTGCTTGGTTTTAGTAGGTATTCAATAACTATTTTGAATAATAATTAATGAATAAACTGGAGCCTCTAGTAAGTAGATTATTTGGCGCAAGATAATAGAAAAATTATTATCCCTTAAATTTCCATGATACTAACAACAGCTACCATTTATGAAATTCTATGTTCCAGGCATTGTGTCATGCACTTTACTTACACAACCTCTGTTAACTAACTTGACATCTCTTATTGATGAAGGTAACTTTCCCCAAAACACACAACTAGTAAAAGGACTGGGGTAAGCATAAGGTTGACTTTTAAATTACATCATCTCTTACAGAACTCCACAGCTATTTCTACAAAAGTCTCCAGAAACCCTCTTATCTGACACAATTGGAACTGGTACTGAGTTAGTAAAAAAATTATTTAAAAAAGTCTTACACATATACCTGAAAGGTTGTCATTTAACTAATATGATTTAACTCTATATTCTTTGACCTATCTTAGTATATAGGAATGAGATTTTTTTTTTATCATCGATATTCTGGTGAAAAATTATTTTATCTCAACATCATGAGTCTTTTTCAATGAAAGTCTTGTCTAATGCATAATATACAATTTTTAATTTCTTTAGAGTGTTATAAGAACGTGAAGTTGTCTAATGACAGCAGAATTGAGGTTTTTTATTATTTTTATACAGTTGTTTCACACACATTTAATTTTATAGCATATCCTAAGTCACTCATTTTATTGTTTGTCTAAGACTATTACCTTCTGCTTTATTTTGTGTTTTATCCTTTTTTTTTCTTAGAACCAAATGCTCTCACTCTTGGTACACTTATATGCGTTGATCTGCATAATGTTTATTTGAATTACCTAATTACATCAACATGTACAACCTCCACAGACGGATGACACTACACACCTGAATCCTGGTAAGTATACAACTTATGCAGTGACAGTGAGTAAACTAGAGGTGAGCCTACTTAACCATCAACATCTAAATAGTTCTGCATTATTTTCATTTATGGAGACAATAAAGGTTGCTAGTTACTTGGCAAATTAGAACAATAGAGGTTGAGTAAAAGTGTTCTGCTCCAGTTAGCATGTGACAGAGCTGCAATATGAAGGACTTGGATGTAAATTTTAGTGAAAGGAGTAAGATAATCAAATATCTCTTTTTCTGTGTACCTTATTCTCCACCTCAGCAATGACTCTTGCTAAGACTGAAGCTAGTGACACTTTTGTTTGGAAGATGCCCTTTAAAGGTTGAGCAAGGCCAGGATGGGACTCACAGTAAAGAATCATTAAAAAAAAAAAAAAAACTTTATGGGAAGTTGTATTCTAGATGCTCTTAAAGTTTTCTAGCTCAATGTACCTGAACAAAACAATAGATAATAAAATGTTGCCAAAGATCTAGCAAGAACAAATAAAAAGAATGTGTGTTGGTCTTGTTAATGTTTACTATCATATATTTTTGAGGATCCAGCAGCAGTGTCAGGAGGTGGATACACAGAATTCTTGCTTTCAAACATAACCAGAGTAAATAATGATATTGTGAATCACAAGAAAATAAATTATATTTTGTGTTCTGGACAAAATGGTATGGGTTGTAGATGGAAGGCTGAGCTCATAGTGTTTACATATCGTGAAGATATTCTTTAACACAGTTTGCTACAGTGTGTTCTATTTCTCTCATCTTTTTTAATCTAAGAACTCTTGATCTCAACAGACCCTTCCTGTGGAAAAAGGTACAGTAAGGTTTTAAAAAGGGTCAGCACTCGTCTTCTGACACCTCAAAGCAACTTTGTAATTTTATTTAAAACACAAATGTAGAGAAAAGATATGACTCAAGAGTATTTAATAGTACATAGTGTACTTAGTCGAGACAGAGACTAAAAAAAAAAAAAAAAAGACAGTGACTCTAGGAATCTGGTGTCAGAAATATTCCATGATTCCTGTTCCTGGCGATAGACATGAGGAAAGGGTGAAGACAGAACTATGGCTCATTCGGCCTGACACCAGCCTCCATGTAAATTCTGACAAGAGTTGTGTTAGGATTCTAAGTACGATACCCTTTCTGGTAATTGGGAAATAGACACAATGACAAATAATACATGACCTTTTTAAAATAATATAAAATACTTCTAAATGTCTCAATGAACTAGTTTAGAAGGAAAAACTTATTAAATATCAAAACTAGATAAAAATAGCAAGTTGAGCAATGAAGCTAACTTTCACCGTGAGGCTATTCATCAAATCTCAGTGAACTTCAGATTGATGTTCATGGCTTCTCTGAGAGAGTGGGACCAAAATCAAAGCTTAGGGTCTACATAAGATGGATCTTCAAATAGGAAACTCGTTATATCTAGGATTCCAAAAAGCTTCAAGATTATAGTCAGGGTGAATTAGAAATATGTCTCCAGAGAGATACTCTACCCAGAGAAGAGTAAAAGAAAATATTAAGTCTTAAACCATAAGACTGAATGTAAAAAAAAAAAAAATCTCATAGTGAAAACTTCATAATCAATATTCACAAAATATACAGGCAAACAAATCAGTATAAATGAGAAGGAAATGAAGCAATAAATGTCAGAATCTGACTTGCAAAGAATTCAGATATTTGACATTTTCAACACAAATCATCAAACAAATGTATACGATCTGATTTTAAACATAAAGGAATTAACATTATGCAAAAGAAGAAATAGAGATGAAGAAATTATCTAGAATGCAGCCCAGAAAGGCAAATGGATGGAAAATATGAAAAGAAGGTAAAGAGAATGAAGCATAGAGTAAGAATATCTTATATGTCTAATCAAATTTCCAGAAAGAGGCAAAGAATGCAATATGTGAAGAGATAGATATTTCTAAAAATTTCCAGAACTGATGAAATGTATCAATTTTTTTATGAACACCAGAAAAAAACAAGAAGAATGAAGTCCTAGATAAATCATAGTGAAAACTGTGAACACCAAAAGCAAAAAAAAAGAGCAAGAGATAAAAAAAAGCATTAATTATAAAAGTGGAAAATCAGACTCTCAGTTGATTTAATGATAGTAGTAATGGAATCCAAAAAAAAATTGGAATAATGTGTTGGTAAGAAGGAATAGTGAATCTGGATGTCTTCTTTGGAAAAATGTATATTTGGGTCATCTGCCCATTTTTTTAATTGGGTTTTTTCATTTTCATGGTGTTGAGTTGATGAGTTATTTGTATATTTTGTATATTAACTCTTTATTAGATATATTGTTTGCAAATATCTTCCCCCTTTCAGTAGGTGACTTTTTCATTTTGTTGATAGTTTCCCTCACTGTGCAAAATCTTTTTAGTTAGATGCAGTTCCATTTGTTTATTTTTGCATTGTTGTCCTTGCCTTAGGAGACAGATCAAAATAATATTGCTGAAATCAATGTCAAAGATCATACTGCTTATGTTTTCAGGTGCTACATTTAAGTCTTTAATCCATTTTGAGTTAGACATTTTTCCAAAGAAGACATACAGATGGCCAACAGGCACTTGAGAAGGTACTCAACATTGCTAATCATCAGGAAACTTTAAATCAAAACCAAAATGAGGGCTTCCCTGGGAGCGCAGTGGTTAAGAATCTGCCTGCCAATGCAGGGGACATGGGTTCAAGCCCTGGTCTGGGAAAATCCCACATGCCACAGAGCAAATAAGCCCGTGTACCACCGCTACTGAGCCTGTGCATCTGGAGCCTGTGCTCTGCAACAAGAGAAGGCTGCGACAGTGAGAGGCCCACTCACTACGATGAAGAGTGGCCCCCGCTCACTGCAACTAGAGAAAGCCCTCGCACAGAAACGAAGACCCAACACAGCCACAAATAAATAAATAAATGTATTTTTAAAAAACCGAAAATGAGATATCACTTCACACCTGTCAGAATGGTGATCATCAAAAAGACAACAAATAACAAATGGTGAGGATATGAAAAAAAGGGAATGCTTGTGCACTGTTTGTGGGATTGTAAATTGGTGTAACCACTATGGAAAACATTATGGAGATTCCTCAAAAAATTGAAAACAGAACTACCATAATACCCAGAAATTCCACTTCTGGGTATTTATCTGAAGAAAAGAAAAACTCTAATTTGAAAAGATATATGTACCTCAATGTTTATTGAAGCATTATTAACAACAGTAAAGATATGAAAGCAACCTAAGAGCCTACAAATAGATGAATAGATAAAGAAGATGTGGTATATATATATATATATATATATATATATATATATATATATATAAACTCAGCCATTAAAAATGAAATCTTGTCATTTGCAACAACATGGATGGATTTAGAGTGTGTCATGCTAAGTGAAACGAGTCAGACAGAGAAAAAAATACCATATAACCTCACTTAAATGTGAATCTAAAAAAATCCAACAAAACAAACAAAACAAAACAGACTCATAGGTACAGAAAACAAAAGGATGGTTGCCAGAGGTGGGGCTGGTGAGTGAAATAGGTGAAGGGGATTGAGAGGTACAAACTTCCAGTTATAAAGTAAATAAACCATTGGGATACAATATACAGCACAAGAGATACTGCCAATATTACATAACTTTGTATGGGGACATTGTTGCAAGTCATTGTAGCATCATTTTGTAATGTATGTAAATGTCAGATCAATTTGCAGTATACCTGAAACTAACATAATGTTGTATGTTGACTGTATTTCACTAAAAAAAGAAATAATTGTCAATGTATAATTCTGAATAGTGAAAATGTCTTAAAGGACGTGAGTTAAATAAAGTTCTTTCTACTCAATCAATAACCAAGAGGTCAATTATATCTTAATAAAACTGGGGAAACATCTGAATTTGTCAAAAATAAACCTTTATTGAGAAAAATAATAAATGATATTTATTAAATAGAAGGACAAAAAGTAATTGCAGAGGGAATCTCTGAAATGTATAAAAGGAACATAACAGAAGCTAACTCATATAATATAATATTTGCAATATGCCAGGTATTGTTCTAAGTACCTTACCTTGGGAATTCATTTAATATATAGAGCTCTATGAGATAAATCTAATATTCTCATTTTAAAGATGAGATATGTGAGGTAAAAAGAGGTTAAGTAAATTTTCTAAAATTACACAGCTATAGAGTACACTTGAGATTTATATCTAGATAGTCTGGGTACAGAGTCTATGACTTTAAACAACAGACTATACTGCCTGAAAAAATAGTCAGGAAAAAAATATGGTATGAGAGAAAGTTTAAGAAAAGATTGGCTTACATGTGCCTTGGTAACGATTTTTTGGATATGACACCTAAAACACAAGCAACAAAATAAAAAATAAACAAGTGGGACTACATTAAACTAAAGATCTCTGTACAGCAAAAGAAACTTTCAATAAAGTGAAAATATTTTCTGATTCTTCCTTGTAGAATGGGAAAAAATATTTACAAACCATATATTTGATGAGGGCTTAATATCTAAAATATATTTTAAAATTCATGCAACTCAATAGCACAAAAAGAAGCAATTAAAAAATGGGCCAAGGATCTGAATAGATATTGTTCCAGAGAGGATATATGAAAGGCTAACATGTACACGAGAAGCAGCTCAACACTACTAGTCATTAGAGAAATGAAAATTAAAACCACAGTGAGATATCACCCCATATCTGTAAGAAGGGCCATCATGAAAGACAAATAACAAATGCTGGCGTGGGTGCGGAGAAGAGGAAATCCTTGTGTACTGCTGGTAGAATTGTAAATTGGCACAGCCATTATGGAAAATAGTATGGAGGATCCTGATACCACATGATTCAGTAATTCCACTTCTGATATATAGCCAAAGGAAACAAAAGCACTAACTCGAAAAGGTATTTGCACCCCCATGTTCACTGCAGCATTGATTACAATAGCCAAGACATAGAAACTACCTAAATGTCCACTGATAGGTGAATGGATAAGGAAGTTGTCATATTATCTTATATTTATATATATTGCTATATATAATATATAAAAATATATATGTTATATATTTATATATGATATATATATTTATATATGATATATATAAATATATATGCTATATATATAGGATATGTATCACAACATACATATAATCACAACTTATGTCTTATATATATGAATATTATTCAGACATAAAGAATGATGAAATCCTGTTATTTGTGACAACACAGATGGACCTTGAGGGCATTATGCTAAGTGAAATAAGTCTGACAGAAAAAAAGTACTGTATGATCTCACTTATATGTGAACTCTAAAACAAAAACAAACTCACAGAAAAAGAGATCAGATGTGTGATTACCAGAGGCAGAGGGTGGAGATAGGGGGAATTAGAGGAAGATGCTCAAAAGGTAAAAGCTTCTGATTTAGGATAAGTAAGTACTACTAGGACTGTAATGTACAACATGATGATTATGGTTAACCTTGTTGTAGGATATATAGGAAAGTTGTTAGGAGAGTTAATCCTAAAAGTACTCATCACAGGGAGAATTTTCTTTTGTTTCTTCTTTCTTTTCTTTTTATTGTATCTAGATGAGATGGTGGATATTAGCTGAACTTGTGGTAATCACTTCACAATATATGTAAATCAAACCATCATATTGTTATGCCTTAAAGTTATACAGTGATATATGTCAACTATATTACAATAAAATTGAAAGGAGAAAAGAATAAATGGAAAACAAAGATTGTTTTAATTAAGCAACAATAATCATGTCTTGTGGGTTAAAATGTAAGGCAAATAAAGTTAAAATACATGAAGTAGCATAAAAAATCTGGAGAGAAGTGACTGAAGTTAAATAGTTCAACAGTTTATGTATATTCAGAAGGAAAGTAAGATATTAATTTATTTTTTTTATAAAATGTCAACGTTAAATTTTCTAGTTTAACTGCTAACAAAATAGAAATTTGTCAGAAAATGAATCTATTTATATTCAGTATAAATATTTACCATCTCCTACTGTTTAGTAATGAAGAAAACTTTTATATTTAAAACTCTTACACAGAATTTAGCACATACACAACTTTCTGCATGTCCTTTAAAACAGAAACCTTAATTGTTTAGTCTAACATTAGAGGCTCTCCACAGTTTCACTCAAAGTACACATCTTGTCATATCTTCTACTACTCCACCTCAAACATTTTGGAGCCCAGCTAATGGAAATAATTTTTCCTTTGCAAATCTATCTAATTCCTGTTGTATATCTTCGAGGAAAACTTACCCACACATTCCTCAGCATAAAATTCCTTATTTCAAAATATCTAGGATGGCATAAAATAAATTATTAAGTTGCTTAATTAAGGGCATGCAAAAGTTTTAATTTGAGTGTATTTGGGGTATCAGGCTGCAGTGATAAGGCCAGAATGGCTGCACACTAATGCCCAGGAAGGAGAAACAGGGAATCAAATCTGTGAGTTACATAAGACCAGATCTCAAAGTATTCATAGGTTTGAGAAAGGAGTTTGAATTTTATTATAAACATCATCTTGATAAATATAAACTATTCCTATCACATAATTCAATTTCTAAAGTTCTCAGATACTTTCCAATAATATCTAATTTTCCATACAGAGTACACAGGAACACATGACACTCTGTTTTTACAGATTGGATGACAGGTGTGAAAAAGTGATGGCACTTGCCTAACCTCTCCATAATTCAATGCCAGCAACAGGACTAGCACTCCTGTCTTCTGATTCCTGGTCTAGAGAGCTAAATATTATCTGCAAGTTGCCTTTTCCATTTTCTACTGATGAGAAAATGTATTTTAAATTCATAGTTGTTGTAGAATTTAAGAGAATACATTTTCATATATTTTAGGAGAGGTTCTTCTTGAAAAAATGAGTGGAATGACTTGTAACTTGAAACTTGGTTTCTTGCAATGATAGGTTCTCAGTGAAGGGCAAAATGTGTGAATGATGGAAAAGGGGGCCAGAGTTATTGGATGCCGTCCTGGAAAACAAACCGTGAAAGCAGTTCACGTTCAAGGTTCCACATGGACAGGTAAGTCAACTAAATTCTGTGTAAAAGAGTTATAATTTCATGGGCTTCCCTGGTGGCGCAGTGGTTGAAAGTTTGCCTGCCAATGCAGGGGGCACAGGTTCGTGCCCTGGTCCAAGAATATCCCACATGCCGTGGAGCGGCTGGGCCCATGAGCCATGGCCGCTGAGCCTGCGCGTCCGAAGCATGTGCTCCACAATGGGAGAGGCCACAACAGTGAGCAGCCTGTGTACCGCAAAAAAAAAAAAAAAGGAGTTATAATTTCAGGTGTATGTATTCTTTACCACCAAACCGTGAGAGGTGGCAAAGATTTAAAATGAGTATAAATCTGTTTCCTGATTAATTAAAGTCAGCCTCTGAGAGGGAGCTTGAAAAGCTGGACAGGTAGGACAGTGTAAGAAGACACTGAGGAAACCCAAAGAATCTTGAGTACTGAAGGTTTTCTTTATATAGCAACATGGTATGAATACAATTTTAGCATTATTGTCTCTAGAAAGATATATGGAACCATTATTCATCTTGGTATTTAATTTTCTTCTCATTTATTCAACTATGAAAACAAGAATCTTTTGAAGACATTTAAAATGTTAGTGTGCTCCCTTGGTCTTGGCTAAATTGAGTTTTTAATGACTTACTTAAAATTTAACCTGTATCTTCTCAGAAAATCGGCACTTTGAATCATTATTGTCAGCTGGCAGTTGATACCACCAGGCTAAACTGCATTTAAAGAATGTCTTGTTATAGGCACATGGTTAAAAGGGAATAGTAGATAGTTCCAAGGCAATGTTTGAAACAGCTAAGAGCAATCTCCTCAGGAATCATATACATCTTTTTCTTCATTTCCATATTAAGTTATTTTGCATGAAATATTCAAATTCTCTAAAGACAAGGGAAATATGGCTGATAAAAGACCAAAAAACAAAACAAAACAAACAAACAAAAAACATCTAAACCAAAGAAAGAAACAAACAAAAACTTGGAAATATGTCCCATATAAATGTATAGTGCTGTTATAAAACATTAGGTAGCTCCCTGGTGGAATTTTACTTGCCATATGACAAGAATGCGTAAGTGTGGTTTTCTATGTTGTTGACTGACCGGGGACTTATAAAGAAACAAAGAATGAAAAGAGACTATAGGGAAGTGCAGTGGATATTTTTATATCTCAAAACTTTAATCTGAATGACTATTACTGACTTTTTTTCCACACAGTAACTACTGAGAAGAAACGTGATCAAGTCAATAGGGACTAGTAAGGAAAGTGAAGAAACCTAAATTCTGGGCAAAGCCAAGTCCCTGCCTCCCTCTGCCATAACTTCTTCAATCATGGCAGCACCAGCTTTTCTGGACTCTCAGCATCTAGTTACCTGATTTTGTTAAGGCCTTTGAAGACTCACAGATAAAAAGTTTAAAAACCCAAAATGGACATCAATGTTTCCCCACATTGTTACCCTCAATCAGTGAAATGGCTTTGAAAATTCTTAATTTTCAGTTTATTTCAGCATCAAGCATTTATTACAGTTCACAGAGTTGCAAACATAAGTTATCAAAGACAAGATGCACTTCAATTAATTCTACTCCTCATCAACAGATAACTTGGGGAGAATTTATACAAGTGTCCAGAACTTGCCAGGACTAAGAGATTCAGAGTCCATGTAACACCATACTAGCTGATACAGGTCCCATGGGACCTGCTTCAGTTTCAGTCAAATGAGTAAAAGTGGATTATCATAGTCTAGTAACTGAAAGAATTGGAAAGTGTAAGATCAGGTCATGTAATGGAAACTTTTTTGTAGAGTTAAGTTGCTAGGCTTAGTTTGTATTTAAGTTATTTATAGCTATTCTAAGCTATTACAAATAGCCTTAAATGTATTAAATCAAGATACTTTTCACATTCAAGTATAATAAGAATTTGCATCTTTTGACATTTTACCAAGCCAACAAGATAGTACTTTATTTTGGGGGAAAGACGTCCTTAAATTGAGTTTTCACATAAGTGAAGTGAAGAAATTAGGGAAAGTTAAGCAGATTGATTAATTTCATAATCTAAAATAAGTAGCATAAGGCTTCCCTGGTGGTGCAGTGGTTGAGAGTCCGCCTGCTGATGCAGGGGACACAGGTTCGTGCCCCGGTCTGGGAAGATCCCACATGCCGTGGAGCGGCTGGGTCCGTGAGCCATGGCCTCTGGGCCTGCATGTCTGGAGCCCGTGCTCCGCAATGGGAGAGGCCACAGCAGTGAGAGGCCTGCGTACCACAAAATAAATAAATAAATAAATAAATAAAATAAAATAAGTAGCATATCATATATTACAATTGATTTTTATTTATTTATTTTTATTTTTTGGTCACACCACGCACCTTGCAGGATTTTAGTTCCCTCACTAGGGATTGAATCCAGGCCAATATAGTGAAAGTGCTGAGTCCTAACCACTGGAATGCCAGGGAATTCCCTACTACTGATTTTTATACACTACTTGTTTTGAAATAATTATAGGTTCACAGGTAGTTGAAAAAAAAAAAAGTACAAGAAGGTCCTGAGTTCTGTGCAACTTTTACCTCTCCTCCCCCAATTTTAGTTAGCATCTTACATAGTTATAGAACAGTATAAAAACCATGAACTTGGTATTGGTACAATCTCCAGAACTTATTCAAATCTCATCATATTACATGCTTTCATTTGTGTGTGCATGTGTGTGTTTGTGTATTTCTATGTGATTTTATCACATACCTAGCATCACGTAACTACCACCCCAATCAAGATGCAGAACTGTTCCATCATCACAAGGCTTCCTCGTGCTTTATCGCTTCCTCCACTATCTCCCTGTCTTTGAAGCCTAATCCCCAGAAACCGCTAATCTGTTTTCCATCTCTATAATTACATTATTTCAGAGTGTTATATAAATAGAATCATGCAGCAGGAAACCATTTGAGATTGGCTTATTGCTCAGCATACTTCCCTTGAGATTCATCTAAATTGTTACATGTATTCTTCGGCATTGCTGAGTTGTATTTAGGGTGTGGATTTATCATAATTTGTTTATTCAACCACTGAAAACATTTGGATCGTTCCCAGTTTTGGATATTGTAAAAAAACTACTATCGATATTTTTGTAAAGCTTTTTAAGTGAGCATAGCTTTTTAATTTCTGTGGGATAAATGAGAAAGGTTGCAACTGCTGGGTTATCTGTTAAATCCATTTTCAGTTTTTTTGTTTAAATACCAAACTAATTTTTCAGAATGGTCATACATTTTAAATTCTCACCAGAAATGCTGAGTGGTCCATTTCTTTGCATTCTTACCATGCTTTGGTGTTATTATTATTTTTTTATTTTAACTATTCCAATTAATGTATAGTAATAACTTATAGTATCTTTAATTTGCATTTATTTAATGGGTAATGATGTTGAACAACTTTTTTACATTCTTACTTTCCATCTATATATCCTCTTCAGTGAAATGTCTGTATCTCTTATTCGTTTTCCAACTAGGTTGTTTATATTTTTACTATTGAACTTTAAAAGTTCTTTATACATGCTATATACGGGTCTTTAGTCAGATATGTGGTTTACAAATATTTCTCCCAGCCTGTAGCTTGTCTTTCCATCCTCTTAACAGGGTCTTTTATTGACCAAAACCATGTTGATGAGGTTCAATTTATCGATTGTTCCTTTTATGGATTGTGATTTTGGTGTCAAGTCTAAAGACTCTTCACCTAGTCCTAACTCCCAAAGGATATCTAACTGCTCTGGCACCATTTGTTGAAAAGGTTACCCTTCCCCATTAATTTCTTTTGCATTGTTTTAGAAATTCAGCTTGGCATATTTTTGTGGGTCTGTTTCTATATTCTGTTTCTGTTCCACTGACCCATGTATCTAACCCTTTGTCACACTCCCTAGATTGGTGTATCTTTATATTAAGTCTTAACATAAGGAAGAGTGATTACTCTCACCTTATTCTTTTTCAGAGTTGTTTTAGCTGTTCTACCTCCTGTGACTTTCCATATAAGTTTTGAGGTAAACTTTCTATGTCTGCAAGGAAATCATGCATGGCTTGTGATAGGAATTATGTTACACTCATAGATAGATTTGGGGACATTTGACATTTTTACTATGCTCATTCTTCCTGTCAATGAACAAGTTATACCTCTCCTGTTATTATATCCTCTTTGATGTCTTTCACCACATTTTGTAATTTTCAACATACAAATCATAACATGTTTTGTTAGATTTATAACTATCTCATTTTCTTTAGCTACTAATGATTAGCTTCCATAATCATGTGAGTCAGCTCCTTATAATGTCTCTCTCTCTCTCCATACAGTTACTGGCTTCCTTATATTCTTAGCACAATACCTACATAATCTGCTGCAAGAATTCTACATTGTATAAATAGCATATTTAATTAATATATGTTTAAATATACATCTTTTAATAACTGATGATTTCAGAATATGCTGATTCAGAATATCTTGGAAAACTTAAAAAATCTGAATTGTATCCATTTCATTTATTTTATATTGTGCCTAGTAAAGCAACAGTGAATAAATATATATTGTTTATATAGACTATTGTGCACTGATATTTTTAGACTGCTGTGATTGGCTCATACAATTTTTGAAATGCTCCCAGTCTCTGAGAAATGCTTACATTTCCAGATGAAGATTGTAAATCCAGCAAAGTTAGGGTATAATTGAATTTGATATTAGAAGTGCAAATAGATGTAATGGTCAACATGACCATCCATCAGGAAGACCCACTTGAAAGATATCTTGAATATTTCCCAGAAGCATATTTTCAGAGTAGAATGTACAAGAAATATGTGACCACTGTAAATTAGGCAGTGACCTAAATATAAGATACACTGTATAAAACTAATGCAGAATACATTTTTGCTGTTCTTTTGGTATTGCTCACTTGTAGGATTTACTTTATTTCCAAAATCTAAGAGCTATATACTTCAACTTTTGAATGCCGAGAAACATGATTCTGTAGAGTCAAGATGAGGTTATAATTGCGCAGGAAAGACAACTAGTTAAAGTTGCAGGGGAAATCCCATATTGAAAGAATTCTATTCCTGGAATTTATAACAGAACAGAGATTTCAAGTCCTGGATAAGTTTAAATATAAGTGACAAAATAAGGCACATCAGACATGTCAAACATGAGGCCATCGATTGCAAAGGGGAATCTAGTGTCCTTTATGTGACAACCATGGATATGCTGCCCTGAATTCCATTCAAGTAAGAATTTTCTGTTCAACTTCAAGGAGAACAGTTAGCTGACAGCCTCTAGTTATTAGCACTTTCAGAATCTTCCTCAGTGTTTGAGCTCCTTCCCAGGACTAAACTTCCTTTATATCTCCTTAGTCTGATGACTTTTTCTTTATACTTCAAGTCTTGTATCTTTAAAAAAAAAAAAAAAATGTTTCCTTGACCTGCACGTTAATCTAATGCTTTCACTGTGTTTTGTTGCCCTTTGTTTGTATCCCAGTTCTCACCTATGTTATAATAGTCTAGCAAATGTGAGTTTGTATTCTGACCTAAACTTGTGGACACCTTGAAAGTATAAGACATATCTTGTCTGTACTAGTTTCCCAGGCACCCAGAAAAGGGCTTGGCATAGTTAAGAACTCAATAAATGATCACATTTGATATATTTATCATCAAATTGTCAACGAAGCAAACAATAACAAAAATCCTAATGGAAAACATGCATTATGTAAACTTTTTTCTTTCTTCCTTTGGGGTCTTGGTAACTCAACACATATTTAAGCATCATTAGTTCTAGGGCATTTATCTGTACTATGCTTACTCCTTCATTTGCTCAATACAGAAGCTTCTTACTCTACAGATGTCTTGTCTATGTAATTTTTTTCCCTAATATCCATCAAGGCAGGTATTTCAATCAAGGACAAAGCACGCTGAGGAGAAGAGTACTCATGAGATGGGCTCACTTTTCCTCAGATAAATTGGGAGAATGAAGAATCTGTAACCAAGGCAAATTCTCCAGCTCTGAATATATTGCTCTGTGCAATTACTTCAACATTTTTACAAAAGGAAGAGCATCTAAGATTTAAGATATATTACAAAAATGGAAATCCTGGCTCAAACTAGAGTAATCCCTCAGTATCGAGAACCCCTGCAGATATCAAATCCATGAATGTTCAAGTCCCGCAATCTGCCATCCATATCTATGGTTGTGCCTCTGCGGATTCAACCAGCTCCAGATTGTGTAGTACTGTAGCATTTATTGAAAAATAATCTACATATAAGTGAACAGCTCAAACCCGTGTGGTTCACACACCAACAGTACTAAATTTATAAGCCTATTTAATGATTAAAACAGTGAGGCTATAGGTTACAAAAAAGTGATAGAAATGTATGGTGCAAAAAAATTATTTTATGTTGAACACATTTCCTACAAGATTTTAGAAACTTCTAATACGTTCCCTGAAGTGACTATAGCATGAGAGGCATTTGTAATATTATGGAAAAAATATGAGATTTTGAGAGAACAGACATGAGTTTTAAATCTCAGCTAGATGCCTAGTTAGTTGTGTGACATTTTCAAAACTTTTAATCACTCTGAAATTTAGCTGCTATAAACTAAAGATAACTGGTAATAGACATTGCAAATATACTAAGGATAGATAAATGAAATAAATGAAAGAAGCTAGCAATATAATAAGCATTTAATAAGTGTTAATTGATAATAATCTAGCTCTTTTGCAACTTAAGGTTTAGGTGTAAACAGTATTATTTAAAGAAGATTTAGGCTAACAGCTCAAAAATATCAGATACAACCATAATTTTAGCAAAAAGGGAGTAAACAAAAAGCCTTTGTGTCTATTTCAAATGTAATGTTTCAGCTAAATACAAATTTATAGCCTTAGAATATTGTCCTTTTAATTCTACCAAATGGTGTTTAACTGAAAATTATACCATAAATGGTTTCATAATAACACTTACATCTTAACCAGCAACATAAAATTGTTTTACTTTACAATGAACTATAACATTGTGATAAAACTTAATTTCAAACTTATGAATTCAAAATTTATGATCATTTAGACTAGACCAGGCACAAAGTTCAAGTTATCTATGAATAAATCTAGCATGTATCCTAATCCTCTTTCATTGTAGGTACTGTGATGCTGGAAAAGTCATGAGACATTGTCACCTCTAAAACGGCATTATAATACCCTAATATAAGGTTGTTGACATGATTCAATAAAACTACATATGTGACAATGCTTTGGAAATAAAGTACATTTGAAAGTTTGCCTTTATTATATTCAGAAATTTGGGATTAAAGGGAAGAGAGAACAATTCCTGACTGAGGTTCAAGGTTCAAGAGGTGAGTGATTGCTGGCTGAGGTTCAAGGGAAAGAGGAAAATGATTCCAGGCTGTACATCTCATCCTGACATACCTAGCATACCAGTTAGGTTTGCTGCCTGGTGCCTGTGCCCTAGTGTATGTGCTCTTTCCTGTGGCCCACGGACATCCCAGAAGGATTCATTTGGGTTAACCTGGGTTTACCTGCTCCAGGAAAAGACTTTTCAAACAGTATATTTCTGAAAGTAAAACAAATCACTTCCTTGGCAACAGGAAAATTTAGACACATTAATATTTCCTTTACAAATTACATTTGCAACTATAAATTCCTGAAGTCACATTAATTTTATTCTGAAGCTGTATACTTCTAGAACAAGATTAATTGTTTTTAGGAAAAAGGGGTGCAATGAGATAGGCAAACAGTTAACTTTACAATGTGACTGCAAAGCAAAACAGCTAGTGCTGCAAACCTGAAAGCATCACTCACTTTCTAAAACAGTAATGGTGGTTTAAATGGTGATAATTTTGTTCATAGCCATTTTCCACTTGAATTACTCCAATACATTTTAAAAACTGCCACACTGAATGATATTAATGGTGCAACAAATTGACTAGTATTATAGGAATGTATCTATTATTTTTATGGGCATATTTAATTGTACATGTTTCTTTAGGTTTCTAATTAAAACCGGCAATAAAAATGATGTCTTTGTGTTTAAGACTGCATTTTTAGACTTAAACTACCTTATAATTAGCACTAATATACAGGTGGTTCAGAAAGATATAATGCTAACACATTAAAGTGGATTGGAAATCCTATTATTAGTCTTATTATTAACACAGACCCTTCTCAGCAGGGGGAAAAAAAAAAAAAACCTACCAAATGTAGAATATGTGCTGCTCCAGTTTCTTTCACAAATTTCCTGATGTTACCTGCTAAATGTCAGAAAGATCAGGACATAAATGGTGGCATGGTCCCAAAGGGAAGAGTTTACCAGTTCCACTGTATTTAATACTACATTGAACACTGCACATTTTAAATACTGCCTCAAGAATTTACTAACTTTCAAAGTAAAAATACACACATTTCTGCAGACTGGTGTGACGCTTCACTAAATAATGATCTCTAACTACTTTTACTTAATATTAGGCAGACACCAATTAGAAGACAGTGCTCAGAGTCTCTACAGAAAGTTCCACACTTCACATTTTCAGTGGCAAATTGTATTTGACATTTAATTTAAAACCCGAGACACTATAACATGAAGTCTTCTAGGCCATTAATGACAAAGCATGAAGGTATTCTCCCACTTCCTTGTTGCCTGAGGCTACGTCTGCTATTTCCCAGAAGGCTGTGTCATTACGGCAGCATTATGTCCATGGGATAATGTATTCCTAACACACATGTATAATCTGAATACTGGGCATGGTTCTTAGATGCTTATTTACACATGTCTTATAGCTGCTTGTCAGCAAAAAACCTAGGGCAACATGAGCCCTGTAGGCAATAAGCTATTAATTGAATTTTCTGTTGCTGTGCTGGTGGTAGTGATTATGTTTTATGTTTAAAGAGAATGAAAAGGCATAGACAGCTAAAAAAAATAAGAGCAGAGCGCTTGATCATAAAAACACCCCGCTTTGTTTGTGATTATCTTCTATTATATCTATTGGGAGCCTGATTTTTCTTTGAATTCTTTCTCAGTGAATCTAGTTACTTATGGTTGTGATATAGTTGAAATATGGAATTTGAAACTAGAAAGATGTAAATTCAATACCTGTAATACTGTCTACTAATTGTGAATCCTTCAATATTTTTTTTAACCTCTTTAAGACCATTTCTTTTCTTAGGTGAATAAGGATATATATATATATATATATATATATATATATATATATATATATATATATATAATTATTTGGATGTTTTTGAAAATCCTGTACTAATAAGAACACTTCAAGTTAAATTTATGAATCTAGGATCATACCTTCCTATGTAGTACAATATAGTATTTAAGAGTCCATGCTGTGGAGTTAGAATACACAGACTTGAATTTCAGCTCTGTTCTTTTCTAGTAACTAAACCTTGGACAACTTATTTAAAATGTCTGAGCTAGGCTAGCCACTAGCCAATTTGGCTATTGAGCACTTGAAATGTGGTTAGTAAATACTGAGATATTCTATAAGTGTAAAATATACACTGGATTTCAAAGACAGTATGAAAAATAATGTAAAACATTGCAGTAATGTATTTTTACATTTATTGTATTATGAAATAATTATATTTTGAATTTCAGATATTGGATTTCACTGTATGTATTATTATAATTAATTTCACTTGTTTCTTTTTACTTTTCAAAAATGTGACTACTAGAAAATTTTAAATTACATATATGCCTTGCTTTTGTGGCTCATTTTGTATTTCTATTGGACAGTGCTTCTCTAAGCCTTATTTTTCTCATCTGTAAAACATAATGTATAATAATAATTTTTCTAGAGAGTTTCTATTGGTATTAACAATATCATGTATGAAAAAATAATTATCACAATGCTTACAACAAGTAGTTATTAGTACTAGTTATTAGAAGAACATATCCTATAGTTCTTCTTTTCCTCCTCCATGTGGGAGAGAGAGCAAGTTTCCCTAAATTGTGAGGTCCTGTTTACTGCATTCTTCTGGTTCATATCCTTAGAATAGGAAGCTCAAGGCTCTACTGGTTATCTGCAAGATTTCCATGTTACATGCCACTCTATAAATTTAATATTTTATTGAGTTTGTTTATTTACCAGTCTGTCTTTTTTAATTGAAGAATTGTTGATTTACAACATTATATTAATTTCAGGTGTACAGCATAGTTATTCAGTATTTTTACAGATTATACTCTATCAAAAGTTGTTACAAGATAATTCCCTGTACTATACAATATATCCTTGTTGCTTATCTATTTTACACATAGTAGTTTGTATCTCTTAATCCCATACACCTAACTTGCCTCTCCCCCTTCCTTCCTCCCTCTAATAACCACTAATGCTTTTTTCCTGTGTCTGTAATTCTGTTTCTATTTTGCTGTGTACATCTGTTTGTTTGTCTTTTTTTAGATTTCACATATAAATGATATATGTTTTTACTCCCTGACTTATCTCACTACATATAATATTCTCTCGGTCCATCCATGTTGCTGAAAATTGTAGACTTTCATTCTTTTTATGGCTAAGTAATACTCCTTTATATATATATAGATATATATATATATATCTATATATATAGATAGATAGATCACATCTTCTTTATCCATTTTTCTGTTGATGGACACTTGGGTTGCTTCCATATCTTGGCCATCGTAAATAGTGATTCTACCAAACATATAAAAAAGAACTAATACCTATCTTTTGCAAACTATTCCAAAACACTGAAGAGCATGGAACACTTCCAAATTTATTCTACGCAGTCACCATTACCATTACCCTGATACCAAAACCAGACAAAGACACTACAGAAAAAGAAAATTACAGAAAAGCCAATATCTTTGATGAAAATAAATGCAAAAGTCCTCAACAAAATATTAACACACTGAATCCAATAATATATAAAAAGGATCAAACACCATGATCAACTTGGATTTACTCAGGGGCACAAGGATGGTTCAGTATTTGTGAATCAATCAATGTGATTCACCACATTAACAAAAAGAAGGATAAAAATCACATGATCATCTCAATAGATGCAGAAAAACTGTTTGACAAAATTCAACATTCATTCATGATAAAACACTATCATCAAAGTGGGTATAGAGGGAATGTACATCAGCATAATAAAGGCAATTTATAACAAACTCACAACTAAAATCATAGTCAACAGTGAAAATCTTAAATTCTTTAAATTCAGGAAGAAGACAAGGATGTCCATTCTCACCCCTTCTAGTTAACATAGTATCAGAAGTCCTAGCTACAGCAATCAGACAAGAAAAAGAAATAAAAGGCATCCAAATTGGAAGAGAAGAAGAAGTAAAACTGTCACTATTTGCAGATGACATGACACTTAAACAGTCTGTTTTTATTTTCAAGATTCCCTGAGAGCTAAGAATGTGACTTATGCATCTTAACATCTTCAGGACAGGACTTTGTATTTTTAGTTATTTTGGAATAACTAACATTTACGTTTATTGTTACAGATTTTAGAATTACTAAATATTTGCTGAAAGAAACATTGGTATTTAAAACTAACTATAACTGGTTGCCAATTCCAATATAAAGAGTTGATTTAAAGGCTGATAGTCTACTTTGTCTATTCAAATAATGCCCCCAAAATACAGACAATAAATTGATAAATGCAATCATTACCTGAATAATGCCACTTTTGAATAATTAGCTTCTGAAGTTAAAATAAAGGCATTACAGAGTCATTCTAGTTAAATTCTTACCTATAAAATTATTCACCTAGATTCTATCAATCTCTCTTTCTCTCTCTCTGTCCCTCACACTCTCTCTCTCTCTCTCTCTCTCTCTCTCTCTCTCTGTCTCTCTCTCTCTCCACTGCTCCTCACATACCATCTGATCTATAACTTATCTTAGAATGTGACTGATAATACTATTTTTTAAAGGTTCAGTAATTGACAAACTACCATCCAATAAACTGGCTTAATTAGTATTCATCTAATTGATTTTTTTCTCTCTTACACCCTAAAGGGAAAAAAAAAGGAGGAATCAAATAAGATGCACAATTTTAGTGAATTAAAAGCAATTCTAAAATGCTTGCTATGCTCAGTGTGTTTAATTCAGTCTATCACATCTGGAAGGGTTTTTATTCCAAAGGAAACTAAATATCATCTAGAGAGGTGAACTCTAATCTGAGCGAGAAAGAGAGAGATAGTATTTTTACAAAGATGCTATAATATTTTTAGCCACCTGAAAGATATCTAATTTGTGGCCTATTCAATTTCTATTACAACTTCTTAGTTCAGTTCAATCATACTTCTCACTATATCAGTTGTTCTTAATCTAGCTGTACATTAAAATCCTCTGGGGAAATTTTAAGACATTCCCATGTCCAAGCCCTACAACAGACCAATGGAATAAGAATCTCTGAGAAAGGAGTTTCCTAGGTGATTCTAATAGGATTTCGAGTAGTTTAGGCAACAATATTTTGAGGGTCCCTTCTTTTTCTTCTATAGCACGTACAGAGGAGGGAATAGAATGAACATGTGACTCAGTATTAGTAGCTCAAATTCAAAAAAGGTAAGGCTGAACTTAAATTTTCCTACCCTATCCTCTTCTCTCTCACCCTCCACACCCAACATATTCACAAATTCTACAAAGTTTTCCTCGTGTTAGTTCATCATTCCATTGCTACCTAATAGCTTACTCTTAGTTTCATCCTCTTTTGCCTGAACCACTGCAAGTTTCTAATACCTGGTCTTCCAACATTGCCAATTATCTCCCTCGAGTTTGTTTTTCACATCATAGTCCAAGTAATATCTGCAAAATTTGAATATGTTCATATCACCAAACTCATAAAATCCCTTTATTAGTTTTTGCACTAATGTAGAGACCATGTTCACCATCATGTCCTATGACGTTCTACATGGTATGCCCACCCACTACTTCCCTAGCCACAACACATACCACTCTTCCTTTTATTCACTTCACTCCAACAATCTAGACTTTTTCAGTTTTCTTGAACACCATTAGCTTCCTTTCAGTATACTACCTTTTTCATTCCTTGCTTAAACCTGGGATGCTCATATTTCTACTTGTCCTTATATTGCAGTTCACTTATCACTACTCAAGAAAGTCCTCACAGACAACTCCAGTATGGGAGATATTACTTTATCATATGCTCATAAAAATTTACTCTCCCCCTCCTATAAAATGGTAATCCCAAACTGGTATTATAGATTTATTAGTGTGATACTCCAGTTATGTAACAAATGGAACAGTAATATAAAATAATATGTAATTAACTTGTAAATATAAAATTAAATATATTCCTTGTTCTCTAAATAAATTCATACACATATACGTGTATATGTGTGTGTTTATTTGTAAACTGCCATTTACTAAGTGATCATGTGTAGCACAAATTTTTCATCAAATTGTTCTAACAATGCCCAAATTATTTGCTGATTTTTAGAAAACATGTTTGTGATCTTTTGTTTAAACTAGCTGTTATGAGCTAAGTAAAGTTCCTTTCTAAGTCATGACTTGAACATAAGGAATCATATAAAGCTTTTTGAACAATTCTATTAAAATGATAGTCATTAGGTGACGATATCAATAAGCAGAGGATTTATTTCTCTTTATATCAACAATAGTATGCATTGCACTAAATCCTCTCAGCTACTGCCGAATTAACAACAATTACATTTAATTTATTTTTAACCCTTATAATAGTATATGACATTTTAAAATATATGCAATATCTATATTATTGACTAAGTTATAAAAGTCATTTATTGGAACATCTTATTTAATTAAGTTCAACCTAATCCTTCAGGCCAGGTATGTAAGGTAGAGCTGTGTAGCAGTTAGCTGTAAGTTATATTTGCAAACTTATTTTGTTATTGGCCAAGAAGGCAGGGATTTGATGGGTTTTAACAAACTTATTGAATTAAAAGGTGGAAATTAACAGAGATGGTGAAAAGAGGGACTTCTCAGCATCCCAGTTGTAATTTCCTCTAAGAAAAACCCTAGGGAACTCTCTCAGTGTGCGCAGAGCCTGAAGTGCTTCCCTCCTCAGCTATTCCCATTGATCTAGACACCCTGTTCTCTTGGTCTCTCTCAGGTCCTCTCAAAGCTAATATTCTAAGGAAGCTATAGTTTCCCTGCAATAAAGGGAGTGGTGAGCATGCTGGCTGGCAAAGGCTACCCACAGACGGTTAGGGCTACATGAGCTCTGACTTTTGGCCATTGGGGTTCTAGTGTCCTCTGTAGTCACCAGGGGTGTGTCTCTTGCTGTGTCCACCTTGCCTTCCTGCCAGCCACACCTTGGCTTTGGTATAAGTGTATCAGTGGACCAATGCTAGCCTTAGGCTGACAGGCACCAACCTGCTCCTGTGGTGACCCATCATCTTTCCTTGGAACAAAGCAGGAGATCAGGGAGTGGGATGTCTGTCTTCTTTTGCCTCCCTTGGATCTAAAAATAGAACCAAGGAGGTAGGATTTTGGGGGATACAGCTGTGTGACATGTGCACTCACCAATCAAAACAGAAGTGGAAGAACTGGAGCTGGGTACTGGAGACCTGATTCTGTGCCTGGTGTTAATGCTATATCTGCTGGATAGTGAAGGGGGAGGGGAGAAGGAGGCAATACCACTGGGACAGCAGCTAGTTATCCACTTTACCAGCAGGTATGTAATAATCAACTTGTTTATTCTGATCAGTGTGTACTGCGATGAAATATCAGACCTGTGTAATTATTACTTTGATTCTATCCTCCTACAAGGATGTGCATTCCATGAGGTTCAGACACATAGCTAATTTTGTTCCTTTTTTCTTGCACATTGCCTATTTTAAAGCTGCATCAGGCAGCAGGCCTTCAATAAATATTTGTTATTACATGAATCAATGAGAGAAAATCATGATCATTCGTAAAAAAATTTGGCCTTTACTTAATGGTTTCACACTAAAGTGACAAAACCATTTTACCTCGGAAAATTAGCTTGTCACTAGCCTACAGTTTTTCATTACAGACTGATTTCAAAAGGATGATTAGAAGTGGTGAAAAATATGCCTCTAGTATTTATACTTTTTTAAGAGAGGGCAGTAAAACTTTAAAGGGGCAGGTCAAGGAGATTGTGGACCTGAAGCTTCTATAATTTCAAGAACTTCTTTAGAAAAATAATATATCAATACACTTATGACTACATAGTTAAGTAGAAAGTAAATGTTTATATGGTCAGATAAAAATACCACAACAGGGCTTCCCTGGTGGCGCAGTGGTTGCGAGTCCGCCTGCCAATGCAGGGGACACAGGTTCGTGCCCTGGTCCGGGAAGATCCCACATGCCGTGGAGCGGCTGGGCCCATGAGCCATGGCTGCTGGGTCTGCGCGTCCGGAGCCTGTGCTCCGCAACAGGAGAGGCCACAACAGTGAAAGGCCCGCGTACCGCGAAAAATATAATAATAATAAAAATACCACAACATATTTCAAGTATATAAAGAATGACAAAGATGAAATATACAAAATCCAGAAAAATAACATAATGTTTTTATTAAATGTCTATACTCCTCTAATAATTTGTAAAGTATTTTCTTTTTGTTCTTATAGGAAACTCCAATTGTGTAAGATTGAATCTCTTTGCTTATTGTTTATATGTATAACATTTTCTAATCCTATTTCACTTTTTTCATTTTCCTTTCTATTTCTGTGCTCCATGGTAATTATGGTATTTTCCACATTGTCTATTTTACCTTGTCCTTTTTTACTGTTTTGACTTTTTTCTTCTACACTAACTCCTACAAGTTCATTTTAATAAATTTTACCATCTTTTTCCTGAGTTCTTGAATTTCAAATTTTTTTGGTATTCTTTCATTGAAACGACCATTTAGTTACCTTTTCTAGGCTGTGGTAAAATGTTTTGAATTCTCTGTTTCGTGACATCATTATTTTAACAAAGGTTTCTTTTAGTATTTTTGTATTGATTCTTTTTCAACTACTCCTACATTGTTCATCAAAGAATGAGTTGGATATCCTGACAGAGTTATTTGTAGGAGTTTCCTTCTGAAGAGTGCATATTTTGTTGCCTTTTCTGCAATCTGCACCTCTGAGCTGTTTGGTCATTTTCTGTGGGTCTTTCTCGTACCTTCTTCCTATGCAGGCTCTGCTTGATCTCTACCTACTTCCTTTAGATTCTGCAGATCTCTTCTGATGCAAATTATGGGATATTCTACTTCTGGGTGTGCATTATGCCTTCCTGGAAGTGTATTTTTACTGGCATTTCCAGGGCAGTTTTATGGTCACTCTGTTCACTTCCCCTTGCTAGGCTTCTACATTCCACATAGCATTTGTGAGAGTCATACCTGCTATAAGCAGGCCAGTCTGTGAATGATATATGCCTTTGGATCTCAGTGAATATGGAATTCTGTTTTCTTTTCCTATTTACCTTGCTGCTTTTGTATCATATATAAAAAAAGAGGGAACTTACTATACCTCTCCTGCCATGTTCAGACTGGAAGTCTTGAAATTAAGTTTTACTCTACATTTTATTTTGTACTGTTAAATTTGTTACAACTTGAGGGGGTGTTCTAAAGATGGTGGAAGAGTAAGACGTGGAGATCACCATCCTCCCCACAGATACACCAGAAATACATCTACACATGGAACAACTCCTACAGAACACCTACTGAACGCTGGCAGAAGACCTCAGACCTCCCAAAAGGCAAGAAACCCCCCACGTACCTGGGTAGGGCAAAAGAAAAAAACAGAGACAAAATAATAGGGATGGGACCTGCACCAGTGGGAGGGAGCTGTGAAGGAGGAAAGGTTTCCACACATTAGGAAGCCCCTTCGTGGGTGGAGACTGCAGGTGGTGGAGAGGGCAACTTCGGAGCCATGGAGGACAGCACAGCAACAGGGGTGCGGAGGGCAAAGCGGGGAGATTCCCACACAGAGGATCGGTGCTGACCAGCACTCACCAACCCGAGAGGCTTGTCTGCTCACCCGCCAGGGCGGGCGGAGCTGTGAGCTGAGGCTCGGGCTTTGGTCGGAGCGCAGGGAGAGCACTGGGGTTGGCTGCGTGAACACAGCCTGAAAGGGTTAGTGCACCACGGCTAGCCAGGAGGGAGTCCGGGAAAAGGTCTGGAGCTGCAAAAGAGGCAAGAGACTTTTTCTTCCCTCTTTGTTTCCTGGTGCGCGAGGAGAGGGGATTAAGAGCGCTGCTTAAAGGAACGCCAGAGACGGACGCGAGCTGCGGCTAAAGGCGCGGACCCCAGAGACGGGCGGGAGACGCTAAGGCTGCTGCTGCCACCACCAAGGGGCCTGTGTACGAACACAGGTCACTATCCACACCCCTCTTCCGGGGAACCTGTGCAGCCCGCCACTGCCAGATTCCCGGGATCCAGGGACAACTTCCCCAGGAGAATGCACTGCGGGCCTCAGGCTGGTGCAACGTCAGGCTGGTGCAACGACAGGCTGGTGCAACGATGCCCTCTGCCGCCGCAGGCTCACCCCACAATCCACGCCCCTCCATCCCCCCGGCCTGAGTGAGTCAGAGCCCCCAAATTAGCGGCTCCTTTAACCCCGTCCTGTCTGAGCAAAAAACAGAGGCCCTCCAGCGACCTACATGCACAGACGGGGCCAAATCCAAAGCTGAGCCCCTGGGAGCTGTGAGAACAAAGAAGAGAAAGGGAAATCTCTCCCAGAAGCCTCAGAAGCAGCAGATTAAAGCTCCACAATCTACTTGATGTATGCTGCATCTCTGGAATACATGAATAGACAACGAATCATCCCAAATTGAGGAAGTGAACTCTGAGAGCAAGATTTATGATTTTTTCCCCTTTTCCTCTCTTTGTGAGTGTGTATATGTATGCTTCTGTGTCAGATTTTGTCTGTATAGCTTTGCTTCCACCATTTGTCCTAGGGTTCTATCCGTCTTTTTTTTTTTTTCTTAATAATTGATTTTAATTTTAATAACTTTATTTTACTTTACCTTCTTTCTTTCTTTATTTGTTTCTTACTTTCTTTCTTTCCTTCCTTCCTTCCTTCATTCCTTTAGACAACGAATCATCCCAAATTGAGGAGGTGGACTTTGAGAGCAAGATTTATGATTTTTTTCCCTTTTCCTCTTCTTGTGAGTGTGTATGTGTATGCTTCTGTGTGAGAGTTTGTCTGTATAGTGTTGCTTCCACCATTTGTCCTAATGTTCTATCCATCCATTTCCTTTTTTAAATTTTTTTCTTAATAATTATTTTTTAATTTAATAATTTTATTATATTTTATTTTATTTTACTTTATCTTCTTTCTTTCTTTCTTTTTTCCTTCCTTCCCTCGTTCCTTCCTTCCTTCCTCTTACCGTCCCTCCCTCCCTCCCTCCTTTCTTTCTTTCTTTTTTTCTCTTTCTTTCTTTCTTTCTTTCTTTCTTCCTTCCTTCCATCCTTCCTTCCTTCCCTCCTTCCTTTCTTTTTTCTTTCTTTCTACTTCTACTAATTCTTTCTCTCTATTTTTTCTCCCTTTTATTCTGAGCCGTGTGGATGAAAGGCTCTTGGTGCTGCAGCCAGGAGTCACTGCTGTGCCTCTGAGGTGGGAGAGCCAACTTCAGGACACTGGTCAACAAGAAAACTCCCAGCTCCACATAAAATCAAAAGGCGAAAATCTCCCAGCGATCTCCATCTCAACACCAGCACCCAGCTTCACGCAACGACCAGCAGGCTACAGTGCTGGACACCCTATGCCAAACAACTAGCAAAACAGGAACACAACCACACCCATTAGCAGAGAGGCTGCCTAAAATCATAATAAGTCCACAGACACCCCAAAACACACCACCAGATGGGGACTTGCCCACCAGAGAGACAAGATCCAGCCTCATCCACCAGAATACAGACACTAGTCCCCTCCACCAAGAACCCTACACAATCCAATGAACCAACCTTAGCCACTGGGAACAGACACCAAAAACAATGGGAACTATGAACCTGCAGCCTGCAAAAAGGAGACACCAAACACAGTAAGATTAGCAAAATGAGAAGATAGAAAAACACACAGCAGATGAAGGAGCAAGAAAAAATGCACCAGACCTAACAAATGAAGAGGAAATAGGCAGTCTACCTGAAAAAGAATTCAGAATAATGATAGTAAAGATGATCCAAAATATTGGAAATAGAATAGACAAAATGCAACAAACATTTAACAAGTACCTAGAAGAACTAAAGATGAGACAAATAATGATGAACAACACAATAAATGAAATTAAAAATACTCTAGTAGGGATCAATAGCAGAATAACTGAGGCAGAAGAACGGATAAGTGACCTGGAAGGTAAAATAGTGGAAATAACTACTGCAGAGCAGAATAAAGAAAAAAGAATGAAAAGAACTGAGGGCAGTCTCAGAGACCTCTGGGACAACATTAAATGCACCATTTGAATTATAGGGGTTCCAGAAGAAGAAGAGAAAAAGAAAGGGACTGAGAAAATATTTAAAGAGATTATAGTTGAAAACTTCCCTAATATGGGAAAGGAAATAGTTAATCAAGTCCAGGAAGCACAGAGAGTCCCATACATGATAAATCCAAGGAGAAATATGCCAAGACACATATTAATCAAACTGTCAAAAATTAAATACAAAGAAAGCATATTAAAAGCAGCAAGGGAAAAACAACAAATAACAAACAAGGGAATCCCTATAAGGTTAACAGTTGATCTCTCAGCAGAACCTCTGCAAGCCAGAAGGGACTGGCAGGACATATTTAAATTGATGAAGGAGAAAAACCTGCAACCAGGATTACTCTACCCAGCAAGGATCTCATTCAGATTTGATGGAGAAATTAAAACCTTTACAGACAAGGAAAAGCTGAGAGAGTTCAGCACCACCAAACCAGCTTTACAAAAAAGCTAAAGGAACTTCTCTAGGCAAGAAACACAAGAGAAGGAAAAGACCAACAATAACGAACTCAAAACAATTTAGAAAATGGGAATAGGAACATATATATTGACAATTAACTTAAATGTAAATGGACTAAATGCTCCCACCAAAAGACACATATTGGCTGAATGGATACAAATACAAGACCCATATATATGCTGTCTACAAGAGACCCACTTTAGACCTAGAGACAAATACAGACTGAAAGTAAGGAGATGGAAAAAGTTATTCCATGCAAATGGAAACCAAAAGAAAGCTGGAGTAGTGATTCTCATATCAGACAAAATAAACTTTAAAATAAAGACTACTAGAAGAGACAAAGAAAGACAGTACATAATGATCAAGGGATCGATCCAAGAAGAACATATAACAATTGTAAATATTTATGCACCCAACATAGGAGCACCTCAATACATAAGGCAAATACTAACAGCCATAAAAGGGGAACTCGACAGTAACATATTCATAGTAGGGGACTTTAACACCCCACTTTCATCAATGGACAGATCATCGAAAATGAAAATAAATAAGGAAACACAAGCTTTAAATGATACATTAAACAAGATGGAATTAATACATATTTATAGGACACTCCACCCAAAAACAACACAATACACATTTGTCTCAAGTGCTCATGAAAGATTCTCCTGGATAGATCATATCATGGGTCACAAATCAAGCCTTGGCAAATTTAAGAAAATTGAAATTGTATCTAGTATCTTTTCTGACCACAATGCCATGAGACTAGATATCAATTACAAGAAAAGATCTGTAAAAAATACAAACACATAGAGGCTAAACAATACACTACTTAATAACGAAGTGATCACTGAAGAAATCAATGAGGAAATTAAAAAATACCTAGAAACAAGTGACAATGGAGACATGACGACCCAAAACCTATGGGATGCAGCAAAATCAGATCTAAGAGGGCAGTTTATAGCAACACAAACCCACCTTAAGAAACAGGAAACATCTCGAATAAATAACCTAACCTTACACCTAAACCAATTAAAGAAGAACAAAAAACCCCCAAAGTTAGCAGAAGGAAAGAAATCATAGAAATCAGATCAGAAATAAATGAAAAAGAAATGAAGGAAACAATAGCAAATATCAATAAAACTAAAAGCTGGTTCTTTGAGAAGATAAAAAAATTAATAAACCATTAGCCAGACTCATCAAGAAAAAAAGGGAGAAGACTCAAATCAATAGAATTAGAAATGAAAAAGAAGTAACAGTTGACACTGCAGAAATACAAAAGATCATGAGAGATTACTACAAGTAACTCTATTTCAATAAAATGGACAACATGGAAGAAATGGACAAATTCTTAAAAATGCACAACCTGCCAAGACTGAATCAGGAAGAAATAGAAAATATGAACAGACCAATCACAATCACTGAACTTGAAACTGTGATTAAAAATCTTCCAACAAACAAAAGCCCAGGACCAGATGGCTTCACAGGCGAATTCTATCAAACATTGAGAGAAGAGCTAACACCTATCCTTCTCAAAATCTTCCAAAATATAGCAGAGGGAGGAACACTCCCAATTTCATTCTACAAGGCCACCATCACCTTGATATCAAAACCAGACAAGGATGTCACAAAGAAAGAAAACTACAGGCCAATAGCACTGATGAACATAGATGCAAAAATCCTCAACAAAATGCTAGCAAACAGAATCCAACAGCACATTAAAGGGATCATACACCATGATCAAGTGGGGTTTATTCCAGGAATGCAAGGATTCTTCAATATACACAAATCAATCAATGTGATAAACCGTATTAACAAATTGAAGGAGAAAAACCATATGATCATCTCAATAGATGCAGAGAAAGCTTTTGACATAATTCAACACCCATTTATGATAAAAACCCTGCAGAAAGTAGGCATAGAGGGAAATTTCCTCAACATAATAAAGGCCATATATGACAAACCCACAGCCAACATCATCCTCAATGGTGAAAAACTGAAAGCATTTCCACTAAGATCAGGAACAAGACAAGGTTGCCCACTCTCATCACTCTTATTCAATATAGTTTTGGAAGTTTTAGCCACAGCAATCAGAGAAGAAAAGGAAATAAAAGGAATCCAAATTGGAAAAGAAGAAGTAAAGCTGTCACTGTTTGCAGATGACATGATACTATAAATAGAGAATCCTAAAGATGCTACCAGAAAACTACTAGAACCAATCAATGAATTTGGTAAAGTTGCAGGATACAAAATTAATGCACAGAAATATCTTTCATTCCTATACACTAATGATGAAAAATCTGAAACTGAAATCAAGAAAACACTCCCATTTACCATTGCAACAAAAAGAATAAAATATCTAGGAATAAACCTACTTAAGGAGACAAAAGACCTGTATGCAGAAAATTATATGATACTGATGAAAGAATGACACAAATAGATGGAGAGATATACCATGTTCTTGGATTGGAAGAGTACACATTGTGAAAATGACTCTATTACCCAAAGCAATCTACAGATTCAATGAAATCCCTATCAAACTACCACTAGCATTTTTCACAGAACTAGAACAAAAAAATTCACAATTTGTATGGAAACACAAAAGACCCCGAATAGCCAAAGCAATCTTGAGAACGAAAAACAGAGCTGGAGGAATCGGGCTCCCTGACTTCAGACTAAATTATAAACTATAAAGCTACAATAATCAAGACAGTATGGTACTGGCACAAAAACAGAAAGATAGATCAATGGAACAGGATAGAAAGCCCAGAGATAAACCCACGCATATATGGTCACCTTATCTTTGATAAAGGAGGCAGGAATGTACAGTGGAGAAAAGACAGCCTCTTTAATAAGTGGTGCTTGGAAAACTGGACAGGTACATATAAAAGTATGAGATTAGATCACTCCCTAACACCATACACAGAAATAAGCTAAAAATGGATTAAAGACTTAAATGGAAGGTCAGAAACTATCAAACTCTTAGAGGAAAACATAGGCAGAACACTCTATGACATAAATCACAGCAAGATCCTTTTTGACCCACCTCCTAGAGAAATGGAAATAAAAACAAAAATAAACAAATGGGACCTAATAAAACTTCAAAGCTTTTGCACAGCAAAGGAAACCATAAAGAAGACCAAAAAACAACCCTCAGAATGGGAGAAAATATTTACAAATGAAGCAACTGACAAAGGATTAGTTTCCAAAATTTACAAGCAGCTCATGCAGCTCAATAACAAAAAAACAAACAACCCAATCCAAAAATGAGCAGAAGACCTAAATAGACATTTCTCCAAAGAAGATATACAGACTGCCAACAAACACATGAAAGTATGCTCAGCATCATTAATCTTTAGGGAAATGCAAATCAAAACTACAATGAGATATCATCTCACACCAGTCAGAATGGCCATCATCAAAAAATCTGGAAACAATAAATGCTGGAGAGGGTGTGGAGAAAAGGGAACACTCCTGCACTGCTTGTGGGAATGTGAATTCGTACAGCCACTATGGAGAACAGTATGTAGGTTCATTCAAAAACTAAAAATAGAATTACCGTATGATCCATCAAACCCACTACTGCACATATACCCAGAGAAAATCATATTTCAAAAAGAGTTATGTACCAAAATGTTCATTGCAGCTCTAGTTACAATAGCCCAGAGATGGAAACAGCCTAAGTGCCCATCATCGGATGAATGGATAAAGAAGATGTGGCACATATATACAATGGCATATTACTCAGCCATAAAAGAAATGAAATTGATTTATTTGTAATGAGGTGGATAGGCCTAGAGTCTGTCATACAGAGTGAAGTAAGTCAGAAAGAGAAAGACAAATACCGTGTGCTAACACATATATGTGGAATTTAAGAAAAAAAATGTCATGAAGAACCTAGGGGTAAGACAGGAATAAATACACATACCTACTGGAGAACAGACGTGAGGATAAGGGGAGGGAGAAGGGTGAGGTTTGACAAAGCGAGAGAGAGGCATGGACATATATACACTACAAAACATAAGGTAGATAGCTAGTGGGAAGCAGCCGCATAGCACAGGGATATCAGCTCGGTGCTTTGTGACCGCCTGCAGGGGTGGGATAGGGAGGGTGGAAGGGAGGAAGATGCAAGGGGAGAGAGATATGGGAACATATGTATATGTATAACTGATTCACTTTGTTATAAAGCAGAAACTAACACAACATTGTAAAGCAATTATACCCCATAAAGATGTTAAAAAAAAAAAAAAGAAAAGAAAGAATAGAGAGAGATATCTTATGACCCTTACCCATTTTCCCTCAATGGTAACTTGTGTAGCTACAATAAAATACCACAAACAGAAAAAAAAAAGAAAAAAAAATTTGTTACAACTTATCAAATTTTATTTTAATAATTTTAAGGAGACTATATTTTAAACACAGGATGTCATTTATTTAGACAGCAGTTGCATAAAGGAATTGACAGGATATTTAAACTAGGGATAGCCTTCATATCTCTTGTGCATATACTCTGTGCATATAGTTTCTTGAAAGAACACAATGGCAGTCAGAAGCCACTCAGGAAACCCAAAGGGTTAGTGGCAACAGCTCTGCTGAATAAATGTTAAATAGATTATAATCCTTGGGGGAAATCTCAGGGAAAAGCAGTCATAAACTAAAGCACAATCAATAGATAAACCAGCGAGCAGGAGAAGCATGTAGCCCAAAAGCAAACAATCAGCTATTTCAGAAATACTAGCCTTCCCCGGGGAGACAGGTGGCTTTACTCTTAGTTAAAAGGGCAAGAGATCTCAGGAGACATTTGAGATGTTAACAAGCTTACAATGAGCACATAGGTAATTGGGTACTTTGTGTTTTCTGTGTGCATAATTAATTACAAATGCATAGCCTGCCTGTTTAATCTGACCCAATTGTGGAAATGCTGTAAGGGTTTCTCTCTGCAACTGAAACATCAGAGCAGTTTTGTGATCTTAGAAACAGAAATTGCAGCAACAGTGTGTTTCTCTGTATGCTGGCCTGAACTTTACAGGCCGTGGATTCATATGGCATCAAGTTCACTTTGGAACGGGAATAATGCAACTACGATGAATATGTCGGTATCCATTGTGAAGAAACAGTAAACACATTTACACATAACATGCCGTGCTTTGTATATAGTAGATTCTAAATAAATGTTCATTGAGTTGCCTTAATGAAGTATTATTATATCTCAGAGAATCAATGACTGTGACTTTGGACAATTTGCTGAAGTTTCTCACTTGTTTATCAGCTCTAATATAGGGAGATATAAACCCAAACTATCCATGTACTACTGTCTCTGAAGCCACAAGCAATCCAAAAACCTCTGCATTCCTTTTGAGCTATTCTTGCATAAGCCATTTCATCTCTTTGTAAAGTCAGTTCCGGATTTCTTTGCTTTCAGATTTCAGTAAAAACCATGATTTCTGAAATGAAGTCATCTAATGAAATGAATAAGGTATTTTGGGCAGGTCTAAGTATCAAAGGAGACCACACAGTGGCTGGCAGGGTTTGGTCCCCACAGTCTGATATATGTCAGTGGGAAGAGGTCTATTTTGAAGCATTTGAAGGTAACAACATTATCTATTTCTTTTCTTCGTTTACCACATTTCTCTTTATTTCTATATATTTTTGTTTCTTATTATTAAATCAAGTTATTGGCATAGCACAAACAGAAACGCTGAGTATTAACAGACCAACAAACTCTAATGTAGCCTTACAATTAAAGGCTTAAAGAGAATCTAAAATTAACTTTCTTTTTAACTTTCAAAGCCAATGAGATGAACTCAAAGGAGAGATGTTACTTACATAAAAAATTAAAAATACAAGGCTTTTAAAAGTAGTCTTGCTTTAATGTAATTAAGGAAGATTAATTCTTTTTGTTTTTCTCATCCCAGTGTTTTATGTGTATGTGTGTGCCCTTTAGAGTAATCAGATTAGTAATCACCCTCTTTCTATCCTAGTTAAGGGATGTGTTTTGGGGGAAAAAAAAAAAAAAAAAGGAAAAGGAGAAGAGGACTGTCACTGTGTTTCTATTCAGAAATTATACCCAGGTCTCCATTGACTTCATTTGTCTTTTCCTGTCTACTAAAACACCATTCTTCCTTTTGCTCTCTTATATTGGACCCACTACTCCACACTAGCAGGCTTTTACATTCCCTCAAACATTTTTATCTTGTAGCTCCTACCTTAATTTGCCTTATGCCAGCTCAGGAGTACCCTCTGGCACCTCATTTATGTCACCTCACACAAATATGTTCATCCTTTGAACAGTCCCAAATCATCCTAGTTCAAAGTGAATTCTACTTCTCAAAATTCCTATACTACATATCTGTACCATGTATTTGGCACATCAATTGCAGCCTTGTATATTTAATTATCTCTCATGTGTGCATTAAAAGATCGTTGGAAATAGTGACTATTGTACTTAGTAGATACTTCAACGATAATCAACAATTCTAAAGGTACAGCAGCATTTGGAAGTATCCCTAAACAAACTGTGGAATCTGTGTGAATGTGTGTGTGTGTGTGTGTGTGTGTGTAACTTTCTATTTTTTTAATTGAAGTATAGTTGATTTACAATATATTGTTTGTTTCAGGTGTACAGCAAAGTGGTTCACTTATTTTTTTTTCAGACTATAGGTTATTACAAGATATTTAATATACTTCCCTGTGCTACACAGTAAATCCTTGTTGCTTATCTATTTTATGTATAGTGGTTTGTATTTGTTAATACTACACTCCTAATTTGTCCCTCCCTCCCTCCCACTGCCTGGATTTTCTTTTTGTAATTACAAGTTGATCCACTAAGTCACATTTGGCCTTCATTTATTGATTCATCAATTAAGGTTCTCTCATTTTCACCTTGCTATAATTTTAATAATGTTTTGCTAATAGATATACAAGGTCTTTTTGATGCAGAAAAGCATAAGCCTCCTTTATAAATCAACTTTTTATGATAAATGATGACAATAACATAGGAGAATATGACACAGTGCACTGAATTTGTTATATGTAATTTCTATAAGGACTGAGATCTATCAGCTAATATTCATTTCATGTTTGCCCTATTCTCACACACACTCATTCAGACTCAAATGAGACTATTTCTTTGGAAGTCTTCACTTGTCTTTAAGGAGGCCTGATTAATATGTTCTGAAAGCTATCTGACTGTAGAAATTTTAATTTATCCTAAAATTAGGATAAGAAGTAGAGACATTTTAGTATTTTTACATTTTAGTGTATATATACATTTATTTATTTATTTATTTATTTATTTTAATGAGAAACACATTTATTGACCAGATTAGAGCATTTGTGTAGTTCTTTTTCTCTCTGGCCTTACATTATCCAGTGAGGACAGTGTTTTCCATTTATTTATTTATTTATATTTTATATTAACAATGTTGTGATAGTTTCAGGTGTACAGCAAAGTAATTCAGTTATACATATACATGTATCTATTC
Organism: Phocoena phocoena; assembly: GCF_963924675.1. NCBI lineage: Eukaryota > Metazoa > Chordata > Mammalia > Artiodactyla > Phocoenidae > Phocoena > Phocoena phocoena. Next base: position 34,931,692 of record NC_089226.1, read on the forward strand.
TTTTTCAAATTCTTTTCTCATTTAGATTGTTACATAATATTGAGCAGGGTTCCCTGTGCTATACAGTAGGTCCTTGTTGGTTATCCATTTTAAATATAGCAGTGTGTACATGTCAATCCCCAAATCCCTAACTATCATTTCCTCCCAGACTTTCTCCCTGGTAACCATAAGTTGGTTCTCTAAGTCTATGAATATGTTTCTGTTTTGTAAATAAGTTCATTTGCATCATTTCTTTTTAGATTCTACATATAAGTGATATCATATGATATTTCCCTTCCTCTGTCTGAGTTACTTCACTCAGTATGGCAATCTCTAGGTCTGTCCATGTTACTGCAAAGGGCATTATTTCATTCTTTTTAATGGCTGAGTAATATTCTATTGTACATATGTACCACATCTTCTTTATCCATTCCTCTGTTGATGGACACATTTTAGTATATTTTTAGCAGAAGTCTCTATTGGTGTAAATATAGTTAATTGTTGTAGATTTTATCTCATGATTTATTTGCACAAATACACAAAAGGCTTTGGTGGTCTCTCAGTAATCAGTAGTTTTTGAGATTTAATTTTAATTTGACAAACCAGATGAAAGCAAGGATGAAAAATACATCTACACAAAGATATAAAATCGAACTTGAATAAGAAATAAGGACCTCATTATACCTTTAACTTAAAATGGTCACCTTACAGATATAAAACACACTTGCATAATCAGAATTGTTAAAAGACTAGTCAGGGAAACTTCACCAAAGAGCCACCTGACACACCAGGTCAAAGCACAGTCAAGAGTGATTGCAGACCAAAGAATATGGCTCACCATTTTATACCCATTGCTGTGGCATGTAGGATCATAAACTGTTTATCGAAGGCGATTTTGGAGAATTATTTTTATTCAATACTTTTAACATTGAAATTATTGAGAAAGGACACTAATTGCTTTATTTTCTTTATTTTTTTCCTAAATTTCTTGTCATCTCTTTCATTTCTAACAAAACAAACCCTTCATCTTTAGCACAGCAGGGCTCCGGAGAAAAGAGGTTATGGTAGAGGAAGTCTGGGCTATTCAGAGAATAATGCCTTTTGCAAATTAATGACTGCCTCTACTTGTCTAACTTCCAAACTAAACTCTGGCAAACAACAGCATACAACCAACAAAACACATACAACATTTCCTGAGTCTATCTTTCTCCACATCTATTCTGCTTTTCCTAAGCTATACTTCCTAGGTATATGCTAAGAAGCATGTTAAACTGGCATTAGGGGTGCAAAAATAAACAAGTGTTTTGTTTTCAAATACTCATAATGTAGACAATAATTTACCAATATGTTTGAATATTGTATAAGAACAATACTTTGAGTAAGCCCAATGTACATGAATAGGAATGCAGAAAGGAGGAGTGTCAAATAACCTAACGTTGGAGGCTTATGAAAGATGAAAAAGACCTTACAAAACATGGAGGAAAAATCATTTCAGCCATTGAAAAGAGAAAAAAAATGAAAGTATAAAAGAATGTAGGTAATTGCATATGGTTTGGTATTCCCGAAACATAATGTAAAAGAAAAAAAGGAGAGAAGTTTCGATTACAGCCAGATCATGAATGAGTGTCTTAGACTTCATTAGAATTTATTGTGTAAGCAGGGAGAGGTCATTGAATGGTCTTAAACAGGATCGCGACTTAATCAGATTCGGGTAGAGGGATGATTCTTATAGCACATAAATGATGATGTGGAAGGGGCAGAGATTAGCAATGAGGAGAGGAGTTAAGAGGCTATTACACTAGTATTCAACTATTTTAAAGAATATCAATAAAGAAACATACATGCCAGTCTTTAAAATATGAATGTCCTAAAAAACTAGCAGGTGGAAATTATAACTTAAAAAAATCTTCTTTTCATTGTTACCACATTAACCGTATGATCCTTTGATCTTAATAAAAGCAAAAAGCACAATTTGAAAAGATGGGTGATAGCGTTATAAAACGTTAAATAATTCACTTACATTTTTCAAATTATGTAGCTTTTTTAGTGAATTTCTCTAGAGAATTATCTTTCTTATAAGAAGTGTTATTTTATTTCCTTCTTCAAACCTTCTTCATGTAAATGGGAATAAAACTTTCTTAGAATATCATTAGTTGCCCCAGTGGTATACTAGAATAGCCCTTAGCATACTTGAAAACAATGTTAATATTTTATTCTCCAGTCTTGTTATTAAAATAACCACTTAGTTTCTGATATTCCAAATCAGACTGGTAGCCTCAATTAATGGAGAAAATTCAGTAATTTGGTAAAAATTATCCACTTCTTTGCTAATTTCATGATTATAATAGTTATAATTTATCAGGAGATGATGTTTTGAGTATACCCTTGCTCTACTCAAAAAGTTCCTATTATATTTAATTCAAAAAATTCTTTGTATAATTTCATGAAAGTTTATATGAGTTAGGCTGAACACCCTAACCAGTGGCTAAAGTCTTATAACAAGAGTTGCTCTATTTCAGATAAGACAATGACCACCTACATAGATGTTTTCTGTGTACATATGTCTATAGACACACATGTCTACTGCAATGAACAAGTCATTTTTTGTTTAAGCAAGTAAAATAATTTCTCTATGCAGTGTTCGTAACCTCTCCCTCTGCTGCCTCCAATTCTTAAGATAAAAGAAGAAACAAACTCCTCCATTATGTGTTTCCCTAAGGGTGATTTATCATGATGTGACCTGGGCCTCTAAGGCTCCTACTTGACAGTCTCATTAAAGACTATTTTCTATCCTTTCTCTTCATTATACAAGTTCTAATTCTCATAGGCTAAGTATGATGAAGCTACTCACAGCAGAAACATACTGCAAAGGTGAAGAGAGAGCAAATGTTTCTACATGTCAAGCACATTGCTTATTCTTCTTTCTAGTGACAGAAACTCTTCCCAAGCTAATTAATAGGGAAATATATTTGAATAAATTTTGTTCTAAAGTAATTGTTAAGTCCCAGGAAAGAAAAGGAAAATGCGAGGAGAAAATTGATTACTGACTGTCGCTGGAGCTCTTCTTGCATAATGTAGGAAAGATTGTTGACACCCATAGCCATCTATAGCAACAAGAGCAACAGATACGCTCTGGGTGGACTCAGTGCTTAAAGAGCAAGGAGGACTACAGTGATGGTGGGAAATAGCAAGCCAAGTTAAAGCAAATTTTATTCATGAAAGTTGCTCTTTTTTTTTTCCTTTGTTAGCTTGAATACATCTTCTCTAAAGAAACAATGACTCACTTTTTTATTCATCATTTGAAATTTTTACATATTGCATTACACTGATTTTCTTTGAAAATAAAATTTAAATAAATAACTTGAAATTTTTGTAATTTGGGGGGATTACAAAGTGGGTTCACATAAAGTATTTTGTATCAAACTTAAAATGAAGCTTGTGTGAAGGTGTGAGAACATTTAGAAAGTTAATCTCATAAAAGTTAGAGACACAGATTAGCAGGTTAAGTGGAAAGCCCAATGTCTGGAAGCTGAGTGGGCAGTGAAGAAATCATGTAATCCACCTTCAACCACATCCTTTCCACAGCTTCATTCATGCTATCATATCTAAATATAAATGATGTGGCTCTCAGAAGGAGGAGGAAGGGGAAAGATACAGCTTTCCACAGCAGAAAGCTTATTGAACTTAGATTTAAAGACTTAAGTTCTATTTCTGGCTCTTCTAAATTTTAGTCATATATCTTGAGGTGTGATAAGATTTAAAAGATATAATGAATTTGAAAGAGCTATATAAATTGTATGTAACTATGCAATTGAAAGTTATTATTCTGATCATGTCATCAGTCATTTACCTCCTTAATGCATACTGCCTTAGTTGATATTTATTTGATGATGATTTAGAGGTGTACAATCAGCATCCCCAGTTGGCGTGTTTGAACTACTCAAGCTATCTCCACATCTCTATGTTGTTGCCCTACATTCTTTATTTTCCCCAGTTGGCGTGTTTGAACTATTCAAGCTATCTCCACATCTCTATGTTGTTGCCCTACATTCTTTATTTTGGCCAAGGTGAATATTTTTCTTCTCTCTTTGGATTTCAAAATATGTACTGAAAAAGGGAAAAAGCAGGTGGGTGTATGTATCCATACCTCTGCCTTCCCTCATATCCCTTACCTATGCCATCTTTTTATCAGTGAGATCCCTCATTCTTTTCTTTCTTTACCAAGCAATAAGACTTTCTGCTGTAGAGCCATTGGTTTCTCAGCAGTGGATACTCTGAATGACCCAGAAGGAGCTGGGAAACTTCAAATCCAACTTCAATACTCCTTTGATGGCTGGGGAAAAGCTAGAGGTAGACTCAGAGAATTTAGTTGCCTTTAAAAATAAAAATAAAAAAATTAGCCAACATCTTCCCCACATTAGTTTTCTCAATCACTCTAGTAAGGAGTTGCCTATCTCTTTTGTGTAAGCATTCAGTTGTACATAGAGCATGTGAGTTCAACTTAGCATCACTGATGGGCATTGAGGGGGTAGGAAAGGGAATGAAGACGAGATATAACACTTTATTAAAATCAGTTTTGTAGAAGAGATCAAATACATTTAGTTTTATTAATTTATTCTACTGTATTTATATCTTCTAAGTTACTTGACAGTTTAGCATTCTCTGTTTACTTTTGTGTTATTTTAATGCCTGTATATAAATCCAAATGTAAATATCCTGCAAGAGAATCTAACACAAATGCTTTAATTTTCAATTCACCAAATACTTCTCTGGTTGTACTGAATTCTCATACACTGTAAAAACCAGGGCAAACATGAAATAAATGCTATATGGAAACATTTAAATATTCTGGTTCAGTGAACTGGCACAAAAGGTTGCTGCAGAAATGGCAGATAAGTGATCTAAAGCAGCCAAGGAAGCATGAATGTGGAAAGAAAACTAGAGTAAATTATTTATTGACTACCTACTTAGAGTCTGGAATTCTGGTTCTTTGGGGGGGGGTAAAACATGTTAAATGCATGGTCTCTGACAGAGAAACTTGCAGTCTAGTTAGGGTGAGAATTAGGGAACATCAACACTACTGACAGTAAAAAGTGACATTTTTTTTCATGTAAACTGTAGGACTGTGTTCCTATACTAGTTTGAATAATGATTGAATGGGACATCTTTATTTTTATTTGGTTAAACAAGCAGAAGTTTATCTACTCATGAATGAAGTTTATGTCAAACCTTAGTATTATCAATCAATAACTGTCTTTAATAGATATAAAAAGTAGGAGTATTACTGTGAACATATATTACAAACAAGAACATAAGAAAAAGGAAAATGATACATTCAAATCATCTTCAAAAACAGCTTTTCATTTGTTTTCGTTTATTTTAAAATTTTGGATAATAAAATATATAAAATATACAGAGACCATAAAAAATAATGTAAACTCCTCTTATTCAGAGATCTGTAACATTTTAGTGAATAGCCAATCATTTATGAATGCATTCAACAAATACTTATTGTTGCCACGTGGTAAACAACCTTAGAAACAAAAACACACACATACATCTCTGCCTTCATAGACCTTAAGTACCTGTAGTACTTTACCTATAGTAAAGAGATATTAATCCAATCATTAAATTTAAAAAGTAAAACTGGTTCTGTGACAATTCATGGGAAAGTAGCATAATGCTAAGGATGAGATTAGTGAGTAAGAATAAGTATAGTATCAGGACGTGACCTAGCAGGAAGATCAAGAAAGTATTCTCTAAGGAAATTAGCTTGAGATGAGAACGTAAGGATGAGTAGAAATTCATTAAGTAAAACAGTAATGAAAGAGAATCCCAGGGGCAGAGGATAAGCTCTACAATAAGGAGAGACTCCAGGTACAAAGGCAAGATACAAGACCAGTTTGATCTGGCAGAGCCAGGCATTAAGTGACGTTGGAGATATGGTACTGGTGGACTGAGTTATGGGATTCTATTTCTTATTATAGGAGATATGCGACCCCACCGAAAGGTTACAGATGGGATAGTGATATGCTTAGATTTGTGTTTTCAACAGTTCCCTCTAGATGAAGTATGAAGAACAAATTGAAAAGGAGAATGGCAGAGTGGATGATTTAAACCAGTTAGTTATAAGTTAAGAGGCTAGTTTGCTACTGTAGATGAGAAATAATGGTAATTTGAAGTAGAGTGTTGCAGTGGAGGTGGGCAAAGATGAAATTTTTAGAGATATTTTTTAGCCATAATTATTATAATTGGGTGAGAAATTAAACCATGCAGTGGAGGAAGAGAGAAAAAGATACCAAGAATGACTTCATATTTTCTCAATTATAAGCAAAGTGGAAGGCAAAGCCATTCACTTTAATAAAAAAAAAAATGGAAAAAGACCATGTCTATGGTATGTTTGGCTAAATACTTAATGTATCCTTTATTGCCACATTGCCCTGGAGAAAGATTATAATTTCAATGAAAAATATTTACCTATTTTTACTACTTTTCTTTGGAATCAAACATTTTCCATAACCGTAGTCACTGCAGTTATAAGCATAATTTAGGGTCAAGGAGTTTTGAAGATCTGGTTGATGGTTTGTCTCATTGTTTTGGCTCTTAAAGCCTCAGATGCTTTAAGTGGTTTTATACTTCTAGATTTACCATTTTCCTGCTGGTAAACAGTTTGTTTATAGGCCTGCTCTTCCTGTTAACCATTACCTAGTTGGCTAAAATACATTGAATCCTCAAGTAGACAGCTCATAAGGTGGTGGTCTGGCTTTCAATAACCTTCCTTCCCTGTGAATGGCACCTTTGGATCACATTAATTACATGAACCCAAGTGATTGTTATTAATTCAGTTGTACATGCTTGACTTAATTTAAGCAAACCAGATTTAGTGTGCTGGAAATTTGAAACCTATAACATAACACACATACACACACAAATATGGAATAAGTAGAGCTGAGTCACATTAATTACAAAACTATAAAAAACAGTTCATAATTGATAACTGTTGGGATACCGTGAATTGACGCCAAATTCATTCCCTTCTAGGTTGTTGGTGACTATTCAACCCTTCCTTTGATCTAATGTACTACTCTTCCTTTCCTCCAAAAATATTCCTTTACAACAAAAATATTATTGTCTGCTATGTCACAAGAACTGTGTTGTTTATCACAGTTGCACACAAAATCTAACATGGTTCCTGCCCTCAAGGAAATCACAGTTTAATAATCAGAGAAAATCATGTAAGTTGAAACTTACACAAAATTAGCTGGCCTCGACAGAAATACGTGTGTGGTAGGAGTTGTCAATTGACAGTAAGAGAGATCAGAGACGGGATAACAAGTGACAAAACGCTTCATGTAGAAAGTGATGTTATCACTAGCTTACAGAAGACAATTAGGTGGAAATTGGGACTCAGGAGGTGGAGAGCTTAAGTCAGAGGGAGACAGGTGAGAAAATACTTAGATGTAGAGCAGCAGAAAATAGATTCGAAACTGCAATTATCTTGGGACGGCTGAGAACTCTGGGAAAGAACTAAAATAAGGGTGCTGTGAAAATAAACCTTGAGTGATGAGCAGGGACCAGATTGCAGAGAATCTTGTAGAGCTTGCCAAGAGTTTCAGACTACATCCTATGAAAAATGGAGACACACTAAAGGTTATTAAGTAAAAGATTCACGCGATTAGTTTTACTTTGCAGGAGAAGAGAGTCAGTAGAAGATCTACTGCAATTTCTGGGGACTATTGCAGGGATGCAGCCAGAGGTGATGAAGGTCAAAGGAAATAATAGAGGAGATATAGAAAGAGGAAAATGCGAAGAAGAAACATTTGATAGAGCTCGGTGACTGATTATGTTTGCAGTAAAAAGATGAGTGTGGGACACCTCTCATATTTCTGACTTTATACTTAACCTCCTTGCATTTGATTACTTTATCTTTAAAATGGAGATTAAACACTGCCTCTAAGATGTTGTAAGGAATAAATTTAGATAGCATTTGCAGAGAATCTATCACTGTGTACAGCATATAGGAGAATTTCAAACATATTTAGCTTCCTCCCTTCTTTCCTTCTACTTATCAGATTATTTAAAATAATCAAAGAAATACTCTTAATGTTGATCACAATTAGTGCCAATTTATTTTTCATTGTATAAGCTGCTAATTATTTCACTTGGTTGGGATTAAAACAAATCCCTTACAAAATGTAATCTCACATAAGTATCTCACAAACTAATATTTTGTGCATCCCAAATGAAATGGAAAAAAAAGGTTCTTACATCTTTTAATGTCACAATTTTTGAACATGGGATTTAATTTTATTAAAAAGTAAAATCACCTGCAGGAAATTTTTTAAAATCCAGGACTGAGTTAAAACTTGAACTGTTTAAAGTAATTCTATTTTTAAAACAAGCGTATTTAAAAACTTCTGTTATCAACTACCTCAACAGCAAAGAAAGAAATTAGCACTTTCAAGTCACTCTCATTGGTGTCATCGATCTGATGTTATCAGTTTGGATGAAGGGGTGTGTGTGTGTGTGTGTGTGTGTGTGTGTGTGTGTGCCATTCTTTTTATTTTTAATTTAATTTAATTTTTTTTTATACAGCAGGTTCTTATTAGTTATCCATTTTATACATATTAGTGTGCACATGTCAATCCCAATCTCCCAATTCATCATACCACCACCATCCCCCACCACTTTCCCCGCTTGGTGTCCATATGTTTGTTCTCTACATCTGTGTCTCAATTTCTATCCTGCAAACCGGTTCATCTGTACCATTTTTCTAGGTTCCACATGTATGCATTAATATACAATGTTTGTTTTTCTCTTTCTGACTTACTTCACTCTGTATGACAGTCTCTAGATTCATCCACATATCTACAAATGATCCAATTTCATTCCTTTTTATGGCTGAGTAATATTCCATTCTATATATGTACCACATCTTCTTTATCCATTTGTCTGTTGATGGGCATTTAGGTTGCTTCCATGTTATTATGCTTTTGCCCATTCCACTTTCCAAAAAGAGACAAAACTGAAAAGACTAGAATATATTATTTATCACAGAGACTAGAGTATCTATATGGAGTTGGCCTTCTCTTACTGTAAAATTTGAGTCAAATATTGATTTTAATTGCCCAAGGTTATAAGGAGAATTTTCACTGATATAAAACAGGTTATACTGGTTTAAAAAAAAGTTCAATAGCTTAGAGTATCAATAAGAGCATAGACCATTAGAATGGTAAAAATAATTTTTCATTTTATGTCTTACTACTTATACCTCAATTTAACTTAAGAGTACAAGTTGGACTTATAATTTATGCATTGCTAAATCAACCATTTTCTTAACAATTAATACTTACTTTTTATTCTGTCACTTATGATACCACTTATTGCATAGCAATTGCTCAGTTCACACTACAATCAATAAAATGTGAGCGACTTTCTTCTATAGAGAAAGTGACCAGAAAAACCTAGCTGACCAGAAAATGCTCAGTTTGGCAAGGGAGATAGATATGATCTTGTTTTTCTGTTTTATAAAAACATATAGATACAACTCTTGTAGCCTTAAGTATATGACTCTCTACAAGATATTAATAGTTTAAAAATATATACTTTTTAAACTAGCTAGCAATTATCCATCTTAAATAAGGATAATAGCAATTGATGTGAAAAATATTTACTATATAACTAGCTACTTTTAAGATTCCATATTTTGTTTATAGACCTTTTAATAAAGCAACATTAGATATAGAAAATGCATGCACTTATGGCTAAATACCTATTCCTAGTATGCAAATCACAACTTTAATATAGTGATTACAGGAGGGAAAGATTAAGGGTAAGCTTTCATAGTTTTGAAAATGTTCCCAATTTGAATTTTATAAAATGAGTCAGTTTTCTCTAAGTAATTATCTGACCTGTTAATGATTTCCTGTTATAAATAAAATGTGAATGTCAGCATAGGCAAGAAATAAAATAGTGAGAAACACAGACAACATCTCAGTCAGTTAACTGAGCCTTTACCTAATATATACTACAAAAATGCATTTTTCCTCTGAATCCCAGAGCCCAAAAGGTTTCAGGAAAACAAGTTTTTTTTTCCCTAAGAATTTAACTAAATCTATTTGGCCTGTGAATATCAATTTTAATTTTGCATATATTTTATATATGCATATATATTATCAAAAATTATTGTAAACCACAAGATTTTTACTGCTGTTAAATTTTTCATTTCACTTGGGCTCATATTTAGCATGTTATCCTCTCCTGATTGCTTCTTTTATGAAAAATTTATAAAATAATTTGCTCCACAAATATGTATAAACATAAAAATTGAACCAAAAGTTCTTTTAAGATAAGTAAAGCTTTCTAAGTGTCTTTTTGTTCAGTTACTTGATTTCTATTCTGCTTAGTCTGTGTGATGATAGTTGTGTTTGAAATGTTGTATTTTTCAAAATGTAAACATTTTACTATAAAAAATCTCACAAGTTCATGTTTTTTCAAAAGGTACAAAATGGAAATGTAGTCTTCCTTCCTATCACCACAGCTGGTTCCACCCTCCACAGTCTCACTTATTGCAAGGAATCATTTATTGCAAGGAATCGTTTATCTTTCCAGTAGGTTTCATCACATATATAAACATTTATTCATACACATATATTATGCATGAATGTGTATATGCACTTTTTTGAAGCACATGCAATTCATACTATAACTACTATATTGCATCCATTAGTTTTTCCATGAACAATATCGCAGACATATTTTAAATATTAGTAATCTTGGATGTGAAATGTCTAGGTCAAAAGACACAGGCATTTTAGTTTAATGGCTGTTTCTAAATTGTCCTCAAAAGATTATACCAATTTACATACTCACCAAGATTATGAGAGTCCCTTTTTTACCCCTGCTTATACTAATAGAGAAATCTTTAAGTCCAGTAAGTCAAAAGTGCAAAAGTGTATTTTATTGTTGCAATTATTTGTTTATAAGCATGGTTGGCTAGACTTCACGTATTTGTTGCCTATATATTCCTTTTTGTGAGTACTCTTTGCTCATGTCTTTTGACTGTTTTTCCACAATAATTATAAAAGCTAAAATGTATTGAGTGCTTATTATGGGTCAAGCACTATTCTATGTAGTATGCAGGTGTTAAATCATTTAAGTCTCACAAAAAAAAACAGGTATTATTTTAATCTCCATTTTAAAAAATATTGAGGCAAAGAGAGGGTAAGCAACATTGCATATAGGGTCATTGAACTAGTAACAGATGGAGTAAGGATTCGAAGCCAAACCCAGGGTTTCTGTGTTTACCTGCTCGGCAGTGTTGCCTCTCAGTATTAAATTGTTTGAATTTTTCATATTACCTTAGGAATGCTTTTTCTATAGGGAGAAAAAGTAATTCATTAAAATAATATACAAGAAAAATATATTAAGGAAATTAGCCCTATACTAAATGATATATAATAATTTTTCTATTTTTTTCCATTGATCTTTGGATTTTTTGTTTATATTTAGTTGTTTGCATGAGGGGTATTATTCAAATGTAAATCAAAATTTCTGGCACATTTTATTAATTTATGAGGTTTCAGAAATTTCAACCAAATATTTTGTATTGGAGTGTCAAAATTGTTTTCATCAGTTCTGCTTTAAAATGAATTCAACAGCACTTTCTTTTCTTTTTCTTTTTTGCTAATTTAACAAATATCCTTAACTCTTCTCAGTAAACAAGAGGCACAATTTATCATTCCTCTTTTGGATGTGCATAGAGATCATATTTATTTAATCTTTATTATTCTATTCTGATAAATTTATTATTCTATTAAATTCTATTATATTCTATTATTCTATTAAATTATTCTATAAATTTATCTGCAAAATTTATTTTGGACATTTTTCATGTATTCTGGTGAAACAACTTCAGTTTCTTAGCAAACTCTGAAAAGGAACAAATGAACAAACAAAAAACCGTAATAACAACAATCCTACTTCTTCAATGAGGATTGTAGGGAATGTAGGGCTGAGCTCACAGGTCACTTTCTATTCTCGTGACTCCAAACTTCAGAAATATATATGAGCATTCACTTTTCATAAAAGTAATTCTGTCTGATGATTTACATTCAACCTACTGCTTTTGGTTCTGAAATACTTTTTTTTTTTTTTTTTTTTTTTTTGTGGTACGCGGGCCTCTCACTGTTGTGGCCTCTCCCGTTGTGGAGCCCAGGCTCCGGACGCACAGGCTCAGTGGCCATGACGCACGGGTCCCGCTGCTCCGCGGCATGTGGGATCTTCCCGGACCGGGCAAGAACCCGTGTCCCCTGCCTCGGCAGGCGGACTCTCAACCACTGCGCCACCAGGGAAGCCCTCTGAAATACTTTTTGCCCCATATCATATAACTGTAAATGTTTTCTACATGTTGTTCTAGTATATTGTGTTTTTTGTTGGGTTTTTGGCCATTTTATTATTACACTATAATATGTATTTATATTTAAAACTTCACCCTGTGTATTGCTGAATCTGTCATGGGTTAATATAAAAACCTACATTTTAAAAACTTATGGTTTTATATATTTTTAAATTGAATGTCAGGTATTATATTTAAAAATATTATCCAAGTAGCTGGGGAAGAGGAAAAGATAGAACTTAATATATATAGAAGACATGAACCTAGTAGGTATTTTGTATGTATTAATTTCAATAATTATTCAAAAAGGTTATGAGACAAATATTGTTCTCATTTTACAACAAATGAAACAAAAGCTCAATGAGATCAATTAACTCTCCAGTGACCTACTGAGGCTGTCACATAGCCAGAATTCACACTATCTTGCTTTGGCTCCAACATCTACGTTCTTTCTGCAACAGGATGCCATTTTCTACATTAGCTCAAAAACATAACTCTGTCTAAACAGCACATATTTGGGACAGGAGTTTGTGTTGAACATAAAAATGTCATCATATTTGGCTACACTAGCTCCCATTTCAGTAGACTGTATGTTGCTCTGTATTAAAGTGAATAAAAGAAGAAAAACTAAATTTTACCTCATAAAAATATATTTGGATTAAGTTCTACAAGCCATTCATACACTTAACCACTCATTCATTTATGTAATAGTTACTTACCTTGAATTTACTATGTCCAAGAAAATACTATGGGATTTAAGACCTAGCCCCCACCCTACTGAAAACAAGAAAGAAGTTGGAAGGAAACACTTGATATGTAAAACACATTTACAATTGATGAAAAAATATGGCAAGTGAAAAATGAGTCATGGTTGTAGTGTCAAAATATTTTATTGTCAATATTTTTAAAAAATTCAAAACAAAATAAGGAAAAAATAAAATATGCCAAATCCAAATGCTCAGATATAAAAATATGAATATGGTGTTGCAATTCCTTCTAGACTAGTCTCAAGATATATTATTTACACAGTTTAGATCAGTGTTTGGTTAACTACATGTCACAACTCATTTGTTGGCCAAGAAATCACTTTAATGAGTCACAACTTAAATTCTTTAAAACATTAAACTAGAAGAAAATGTCAGTATGTATTATACGTAATAGGATGACATTGCTTTGAAACATTTTTTTAATTTGTATACTTATTTACTGTATATATGTACAATATATTTCTTAAGGCAGTTATCAAAACATTTGAATAGCACCTATTTAGATCATTTCATAAGTGGAATGTTATATTCTTCTTTTCCATATAAATAACATTTTTCTTTTCTTCAGATATTTTTAATAAACACCATTTCCTATGGCCATGGAATATTTCCTCAGATTGCTCCACCATGGTGTTATCAATTACTCCAGGCTTGGACATTTTGTTCTTGTCTTTTTTACTGTAATGAATAATCCAATGATTTTGCTAGATTTTTTGTTTATTTTCTTCAAATAGATTCCTAGAATTACTATTATGAAGTGAACAGATAGTAACTTTAAAATGTCATTTATAATTATTGTTTATTTAATTATAGTTATGTATTTCTTCACTACATGAAAATTCATATTTTTACAAATAAAATATATTACAGAAAATTTAGATTAGAAAATACTTTTAATCTTCCTACACAAACACTATTACTGGTTTTATCATTTATGTATTTACTTAAATTTTCATTGACTATTATAAAACACAAATTATTTATCTAAAACCTATAGCAACATAGAATGCCAAGAATAAATTGGAGGCAGTGGTACCCAGAAAGGGGGTCGCAAGAGAGGTGAATAAACTACCCTTCATTTCCAAAAGATAAAAGTTTTATGTCTAAAAATCTGCATAACATATACATTTTAAAGGGAGACAATGTGATTACAAGATCTGAGGATAACTGCCTTGTGCCACTACATCTAAAGAAGTATTTTTCCTTTTTAAGCACAATCAGAAACATTGAAATATTTATTTTGTGGAAACTTTGATTTTCTGCCCAGATCCTGAACAAGACTCCCAGACTGCTTTGCTGACCAAGGAATGATGAGTATGAGGACAAGCCACGCCACTCAGATTCATGGATCAAAAAATCCAAGATCAATTGCCAGTAACAAACGTTAAAACTGCCAAAAATACTCAGAGCAACAAGCTGGAATGCATAATGCAGTACCCTAATGTGAGGGATTACCTCCTGTTTAGTCAAGCAGCTCAAACATGAAAGCAGAAGCCACTGTACCTGATCCATTGTGACTTTGAAAAGTTAAAAGAACACACACTAGTAGTAAACACACAGAATTTGGACTTGGCTATTAGCTAGCCCTTGGCCTGGAGAGTGGCATTTATTTATGGGTGAATAACCAGGCTCCTTGCTGATTAGATTCAGAAAATTCAAAGTGGGGAAAAGAGGAAGATCCTTCAGCAGTGCAATGAGTCTTGTGTTCTCACTTACTTGGAGGAATACAAAGGTTTTTATATATTTTTTAAAAAAATGGGAAGTCTGTATAATTTAAGAAGGAAAAGAGCATATAATTGTGTTATCTTCTACCCTCCAAGCCTTGTATTTATAAAGAAATGGAGAGGCAGCTAGGAGGACCACAGACTCTCCCAAAGGCTGGATTTATCCTGTGTAGCAAACTGTCTGCCAGCTTTCTAACATCACTGTTTGGGCTTACTGACTAAATGACCAGAGTGAATTATTCAAAAGTTATGTTGAAAAAATCCCTTAAGCTGTCAAAAACTCTATCCTCTCTACATTATACTAGCTTCCAAAATTAGTCAGTATACTCTTTCTCCCTTCTGAAAATATTAATCAGAGCAGGATAGTGAGAGGTATTGATAAGCAAAGCCCTTATATCACCAAATTGCTCAGCTAGTTTCTAAAATCAGAGATTACTATGCTCTGAACATTTGTGTCCCCCCCAAATTCATATGTTGAAATCCTAACTCTGACGTGGTACAAGAAGAAGCTGGCAATCTGCAACCCAGAAGAGGGTTCTCACCAGAAAGGGCCAGGCTGGCACTTTGATCTTGGACTTCCAGCCTCCAGAATAGTGAGCAATAAATTTCTTCTGTTTATAAGCCACCCAGTCTATGATATTTTGTTACAGTAGTCTGTATGAACTAAGACAAAGATTCATGCTTTGTGTTAGCATGTCGTTTTTTTTTTTTTAAATACTAAGGTCTTAATGGATACCATATAAAAACAGCTAATAGTTACCCAAAACTTAATATGAATTAATTAAATGAAATGCTTTACAAACAGCTAGTTCCCAGAGATACTTCAGGGAAATGGTTGATACAATGGAAGAAAAGAAAGGAAAAATACTGGAACACAAAATTAATCTGGATAGGGTCCTGGTAGACACAGAGCCAATCAGAAGTCAATAAAGGGAGAAATAGGATCTGAGATAACACTGTATTGAGTGGTTACAAAATATTCAGAGACTATTTTATTCACCTCCTTCCCTTACTCCCTACATTCTCTCCTTCTTTCATTTATTACTTATAATTTTTAGAGCAATAAAATATGCACTCAAGGAGTTCATGCTTGATTAAGGAAAACAGCATCAAAGGCAAATAACTGTAATCCAATCTCAATGTCAAGGGAGCCCTTAGCAACAAGTGGTTAGGTTTATGGAATAAGCAAAGAAAGGCATCACAAAGCAGAGACTATTTCATTTGGAGCTTGAAGAATACATTCCTAACTTTTTGCTCTCATAGTAACTCCCTGCTCAAAATTCAAAATTTAATTCAAAATATAGACTCCCATACAAAACAAAAAGAGTAGAAATATTGAAGCAGGCTACTGAATTGTTAATGGGTCCCAAACTGAGCAAACATCTTAGTTTCTTTAGGACCTCATGAGAGAAAAAGCACTTGTCTAAACCCATGAGTACTAGGATTATCATCAAAATATTGTTATGGCAATACTCTACTTTTTTGATAAAAAATATTACTTTAAACCTTTTCAGTCCCCGTTCATTACAGAGTTATCTCAAACTCGTTGACCTGAATGTGGGTGAAGAAAAACTTGTAAGCCAAAGAGCCAGTAGAGCAATTAACACATAAAGAATGAATACAGAAAAGAAACATATAAGTCACTCTATTAAACTAAAGTTTTTGTTACAAACACACTAATTCCAACTGTATTTCTTAGTTAACTTAGATCAGTTCATATTTACTTAACACTTATTAGCTAAAATGGATCATGACAAGTAGAACATTTTTAAAAGAATGAATAAAGCACAATTCCTTGCCATCATAAAACATAATGTTCATAAAAGATACACATTACATAAAAGATATATGTATGTTATATGTCATATACATATATATGTATATATAGTGATAGATATATCTAGATCTATTTATCAAGTATCTAATATATACCAGGTACAGTATTATTAGAGTCCGGGAATAACAAAATAAAATATACAGTTTCTGCCCTTCAGTAGTTTGAAGTCTAGCAAGGCGAAAGACAAATCAACAGTCATGTGCTATAACTGTTGTTGCCCTAGATGAGGCAAGAAAAGCTCTAATCTCAAACTCCCAGAATCCTGTAAGGCTTCCAGGAGGCAATTACATTATTTCTGAACTGAGCTTTGGAGGATGAATAGTAATTAGGTGTCTATAAAAGGGATGAGCATTGGAAATTGGGGATCCTAGCATAACTTTACAGAAAAATAGACCTCTTTTACCTGCATAAATCACTGTCTTTTCTGCGAACAAACGTACTCATGTATGTAGCAATGAATAAGAGTTAATCATCAAGTGTTTTTTATATTATTTTTTTCCTTTATTTTTTATATTGGAATATGTTTGATTTATGATGTTGTGTTAGTTTCAGGTGCACAGCAAAGTGATTTATTTATACATATACATGTATCTATTCTTTATCAGATTATTTTCCCATATAGGTTATTACAGGGTATTGAATATAGTTCCCTGTGCTGTATAGTAGGTCCTTGTTGATTATCTATTTTATGTATAGTAGTGTGTATATGTTAATCCCAACCTCCTAATTTATCCCTCCCCTTCACCTTTCCATTTTGGTAACCATAAGTTTGTTTTCTAAGTCTGTGAGTCAATTCCCGTTTCATAAATAAGTTCATTTGTATCATATTTTTTCAGATTTTACATATAAGAAATATCATATGATATTTGTCTTTCTCTGTCTGACTTACTTCACTTAGTATGATAATCTCTAGGCCCATCCACATTGCTGCAAATGGCAGCAATTTTTTATTCATTCATTTTTATGGCTGAGTAATATTCCATTGTATATATGTACCACAACTTCTCTATCCATTCATCTGTTGATGGACATTTAGGTTGCTTTCATGTCCTGGCTATTAAAAATAGTGCTGCAATGAACACTGAAGTGCATGTATCTTTGCAAAGTATGGTTTTCCCTGGATATATGCCCAGGAGTGAGATTGCTGGATCATATGGTAGCTCTATTTTTAGTGTTTTAAGGAAACTCTATACTGTTCTCCATATAAGCTGTACCAATTTACACTACCACGAACAATGTAGGAGGGTTTCCTTTCTCCACACCCTCTCCAGCATTTATTGTTTGTAGACTTTTTGATGATGGCCATTCTGACTGGTGTGAGGTGATACCTCATTGTAGTTTTGATTTGCATTTCTCTAATAATCAGCAATTTTGAGCATCTTTTTCATGTGCTTTATGGTCATCTGTATGTCTTTTTTGGAGAAAGAGATAACAGGATTCAAGTTGTCCTCACATTCTAGTACTTACTGTGTTCAAACATCGCACGTATGGAACAGCAAAATATATTGAGGAAGTGAAGAGTATGATGGAAGAGGGATAGACAGTTACACAGGGAAAAGAGTATGAAGCAATATGTACATCATAATCCTGTCAAGAATCATATTTATTGAATGCCAAGTAAAAATTAAAGAGGACACGAATAAAAGTGCTAAAAGTAAAGACAGAGAGAATAGGATAGATAACAGGTATTTAGGGTGTGAAACTGACAGTGTTAAGTAATATTTCAATATGAAAGGTAAGGGAAAGGGCACCCAAAGGTGACTCCCAATTTCCCTTGCTTGCTGTCAGAGTTACTCCAGTGTCATTCACTGAAATTTAGACTGAAGGTCAAGGAGACAATTTTGGGAAGGAGATGATGTGTTAAATAAAGGACAGATGAGTTTGAAATGCCTTTAACAAATATATAGTTGCAAAGTAGGACATACATATATGTTTTTTGTTCACCTTTAGTAGGGTATATTGATTGAAAAGGTCAGGGACCTACAGTAGAACTATGTTTTGTTTAATAGAAATAACTGATAGGACATTTAAGGTACAAAAAAATGGCAATATTTGGAAAAGGAAGGTTCTAAAGAAAGCAATGAGGTAAAACTAAGAATGGTACAGTATGTACTGTTTTTTACTTTCTACAACACAAACAACATGTTGTGTATTTCCATTTGTTGTGGAAATGCACAAAATATAATTGAATCATCTGTTGCATATATAGAGGCAAGATTAAACAGTTGAGGGAGCATAGTGTACAAGATGGGAAGAATAGCTGCATATGCAGTTTGTGTATTAAATGATGCATGAACAATTTTAAAGTAGACATCAGTGTTATACTTATGGACACTTTTAAACCAGGAATCCATTGCTGTTGCCCAGATTATTGTTACAATCATTTACAGTGATGAATGATGGAAAGGAAGAGAACGGAATAATTACTAAGTGCCTATTCATCAGGTCTTATACATACGTTCTTGTTAAATACTCAAAGTACTTCAAGGAAAGGGCTATTTGTCTCCATTTGTACGTGAAAGTGTTATCTCCGATAACTTAAATTACATAGCCAAAGTCAAAGGACCCAGAGATAAAATTAGTTTTAAAACCAAGTTGTGCCTTATTTCGAAGGATGATAACTGGTGTTAGAAATAACACCCTAAAAGTGTTTGATGAGTGAGTGATTGAATGAATGAATAACTGAATCACTGATGTCCTTGGTAATCAACATATCTTTTACTTGCCTATAAAATTCAGAACTTTTTGTTGATCTAGGAATGGGCCCCCTTACTGTTGAAGATTCAAATCAGTTATTTTGCAACTACAGCATTTTGCTGGATGCCAGGAGAGAGTATTGCTGTGTCAGTGGTTTCTTGAAGGCTGCATCTGCATTTCAGGTTTACTTAGTTGAAAAAGGACTCATTGACAAATTAAGGTTTCAAGTATTCTTTAAATTAAGTGTTACTTAAACAAATCAAGGGTTATTTAAAACTATTCTGAGTGATTTGCATTAATTTCAATGTTTCCTCCCTTTATAATTGACTTGACCTGGACCTCATTCATTTCACAAAGGAGCAGGACAACAATGGTTACTCGAAAAGTAGATTGCTGAGGAGAAGCTTGTCACTGAGTGCTCTAATTACAATCCAGCTGAATAATAGATTCAAGAGGGAAATTTTACCTTCAATTATATAAACACCTTAGGAAAACAGTGTATATCTATATAAGTGTATATATATATATATTCTGTAGTATATATTTATATACATATGTGTGTAAACACACAAACACATGCACACACAAATGAAGAATATATGTATTCTCTATATGTAATATGTATGCATATTTAATACATATATATAAAACATTTTATTAGTGAAGAAAAATCTCTGAAGTCATTTTCTTCCAAAGGCATACAGACTAGCATGTAGAGAAAAGGCACTATAATATGTCTTTGTTAGAATTACAAATTTATGCAACATTTTGGTAGGAATTTATTAACATCTAAAACATTTAAATGAACATAGTTTTAACAATTTTACTTAAGTAATCTGCACAAAAATAGACTAGCATAAGTGTAAAAGACACTTTGCAAATGGGAATATATTCATTACTATTATGTTTGTATGAATGCAATTCTGGAAATTATAAAAATATGCCTTAAAAATAATGAATAATTTGTGGTACTTACATACCATGGAATATTATGTTAAAATTAAAATTAATGATATGTACTGAACAACATAATATCCCCAATATATTTTTATATAAAACAGAAAGCAAGTTTCACACAAAATATATGTGAAAAATGGAAAGAAAAGAAAAAATAAAGAAAAAGAGAGGGAGAGAAAGAAAGAAGGGGGGAGGGTGGAAGGAAGGAAGAGAGGGTAGGAGGAAGGGAGGGAAGAAGAAAGATAGAAAGAAAGATTCAATAAGAGAAAGAGAAAAAATATGAATGCCTTTTTTGTGTATGTATAAATAATTCCTGAATAAACAAAAAGTGAAAATTCATTGTGGAAAAAGAGGTTTTCTTTTTTTCATTTAAAATTCAAGTCTCTTCACTTATTTGTGTATCATTAATTACAATGAACCTGTGTTAGTTTTATTATATTTTTAAAAGATACCATCAGTATTAATAGAGTAATTTAAAAGGGAGGTTAATGAATATGTGTACATGCTTCAAGTTACTATCACTAAATATGAACAAACTTACTCATAATTTTCATATAAGATCAAACAATAGCATCCCTGATTTTTATGATAGTTTGGCCTGAAGAAATATTTATAAACTTAACCAGCAATACTATTTTCACTTGCGTGGATTTGTCATATGGCACACACACAAAAATAGTGTTCTTCAACTCATTGAGGACATTAAGTCACAAAGATTTTTGTTTGTTTGTTTTGTTTTATTGTCACAAGAAGTTTAGGTTTTAGTGGCCTCTTGAATAAAGCAAACAAAACCCATGGCTTAATGCAATAGCTCTTGCTCCTTTGCCAAATATCAGTTAAGCACATATGCATGGGTTTATTTCTGAGCTCTCAATTCTATTCAATTATTGGTGTATGTGTCTGTTATATGCCAGTACAATACTGTTTTGATTACTATACATTTTTAATAAAGTTTGAAATCAAAACATGTGATGCCTTTCTCTGGGCCTCCAATTTTCTTTCTCAAGATTATTTTGGCTATTTGGTGATTCCATACAAATTATAAGATTTTTTTCTATTTCTGTAAAAATCGACATTGGAATCTTGATAGGAATTACATTGAATCTATAGATGGCTTTGGGAGGTACGATATTTTAACAACATTAATTCTTGCAGCCATGATTATGGAATAATTTTCCATTTATTTGTATCTTCTTCAATTTCTTTCATCAATGTTTTATAATTTTCAGTGTACAGATCTTTCACCTCCTTTGTTAAATTTATTCCTGAGAGGAGTTTAAGATGATGGAATAGAAAGACATGGGGCTCACATCCTCCCACAAACATATCAAAAATACATCTACATGTGGAACAATTCTCACAGAATACCCACTGAAAGCTAACAGAAGATATCTTATACAATCAAAGCTGTAAGAAAGATCCCTACTTATCCAGGTAGGATGAAAGGAAAAAAGAATCGGGATGGGACCTGCACCCCTGGGAGGGAACTGTGAAAGATAAAAGGCTCCCTCATCCTGGTAACCTCTTTCGCCAGCTGAGAGGTCTGCTGGGACAGATAGGGAGCTGCAGTCAGTCATCTGGAATTTGCTTGAAAGGAGGGTATGGGAGTTGGCTTGCTACCAGACAGGGTAGGGAGAGGTGGACACAGATGGTCCATGCCACATCCCCATGCTCTCCAGCCTGAGACTTGCTCCTATTGGTGTGTGCTGCAGTTAGGTGCTGAAACTCCAGCTTCAGCAGGCAGACCTGGGGAGAGGATTCTGTTTGGCTGTGCAGAGATAGCCCAAAGGGCCTGGCATGTGGTCCAGGCTGCAATTGGGGGTGCACGCAGGATAGAGTGTGAGTCTGCCATAGGAAACACATTATCAATGTGTGAAAGGCATGATGTCATGGGTCTGCCATCAGAGCCTCATTGTCATCATGCTCATGGCTAGGTGCAGCTCTGGCTTTGGTGGGTTTTGGCAGAACACCAGAAGCTGGAAGGTAGGGCTGACATATATGCTGACTGTCTGCACTCCCACAGTGGGGGTGACTTCAGCTGGCTTTGGGAACTCATGCTTAATGGAGGCAGGTCCAAGACAATAACCAGCCCTCTCACAGTGAAGTTGGGTCCAACGGTAGTGCCAGCAATAGCAGCCTTTGTGGGCACACACACTGGGGTGGCCAGAAGCATCACAGAGTCACTAGTCCCCACAGATAGCTCCTGAAGGGGAATAAAAGGCCACTTCTTTCCCAGTGGGAGTGCTTTGGTCCCTCCTACCTCACACCACAGCTTAGAACCGGATCTGGGGGCCTCTACTCCAACTGGGTGCAGACCCTGCCCCCACAGGGCTTTTACAACCACAGAGCAAAGAGGAGGCCCCACCCAATAGCCAGGGCAGGCTCTGGTCAAACACACCTCCCATCAAGGGGAAAACAGCCAGTATGCTCTGAGGAAAGATAAGGCAGGTATCCATACCAAAAACAACCCTCACACCAAGAATATTAGATTCACACAGGCTGCACAGGGATACTAACACATGAAAACAGTCCTTCAAGACCACAGTCAGAAAAATATAAGTAAAAGAAAAAGCAGAGGGACTGTGACCAATTAAAGAAACATGAGAAATCCCCTGAAAGAACAAACAATGAAACAGACCTCTCAAGTCTACCAGAACTGTAAGTTCGAAAAGAAAGAACTAAAAATGCTAAAGGAATTAAGAAAGACTATAGATAGAAATGCAGATCACCGTAATAAGGAACTAGAAATTATAAAGAGGAGCCAATCAAAATTAGGCACCTCAACTGCTGAGGTAAAAACTGAGCTAAAGACAATGAATAGCAGACTAAATAATGCAGAAGAAT
The DNA here is from genome assembly GCF_963924675.1 of Phocoena phocoena. NCBI lineage: Eukaryota > Metazoa > Chordata > Mammalia > Artiodactyla > Phocoenidae > Phocoena > Phocoena phocoena. Next base: position 34,954,894 of record NC_089226.1, read on the forward strand.
GAATAAGTGATCTGGAATACAGAGTAATGGTAATCACACAATCAGAACAGCAGAGAGAAAGAAAAAAAATTTTAATGAAAGCAACATACAAGCTCTATGGGATAATATAAAGTGTGCCAACCTATGGGATTCCAGAAAGAGAAGGAAGAGAAAGGGGGATCTTAAATTTATTTGAAGTAACTATGGATGAAAACTTCCCAAACCTAAAGAAGGAAACAGATATCGAGGTACAGGAAGCACAGTGTCCCAAACAAGATGAAAACAAACAGACCGACACCAAAACATCGCATAATTAAAATGGCAAAATTTAAAGATACAGTAAGTCCCTTAATGCATACATATGAGTTCTGTTCTCAGAGCGCATTCATAAGTCCAATTTGTTCCAAAGTCCAAGAAAGTTAGGCTATGTACCCAACTAACACAATCAGCTATATAGTACTGTACTGTAATAGGTTTATAATACTGTTCACACAAATACTACATAACAAACAAACACAAAAAATAAGGAAAACATTTTTTAATCTTACAGTACAGTACCTTGAAAAGTACAGCAGTACAGTACAAAAGCTGGCATACAGGGGCTGACATAGAGTGAATAGGCAAGAAGAGTTACTGACTGGAGGAAGAAGAGGAGGTGGGAGATGGGAGAGCTGAAGGATCGTCAGCAATAGAGGGCAAGTTGCAATTTCACTCCTGCCTGACATTGATGGCACAAGTTCTGGTTCCTTGCTGGATTCAGTTCTATCTATCCTCTTGAAAAAACGATCCAGTGATGTTTGGGTAGTAGCTCTTTTTTTCTCATCATAGATGACACAGTAGCACTGGATTTCATTCTGATCGGCTGCTGCAACTTTCTTGTACTGTTCTATGTTCATGTCCTGTGCCTCAAAAATTAACAGTGCCGCCTCAAATAAAGAAAATCCCTTTGCCATTTCCTGCATCATGAATCTCTTTGGTTCTTCAGTTATTTCTTCTTCCTCTTGTCTCTCTTCGTCCTTTCTCTGGGCCTCCAATTCCATCAGGTCTTCATTAGTAAGCTCCATGTTCGCATCTTTGAAGTTTGAAACTTGAAGGTTCGTATGTAGGAGACTTACATTATACCAAACATACAAAGAAGAACTTACACGTATCCTTCTCAAACTCTTTGAAAAGATTCCAAAGTTATTCTATGAAACCACCATCACCCTGATACTGAAACCGGACTAAGACTACAAAAAAGTGAAATGACAGACCAATATCTTTGATGAACATACATGGAAAAATCCTCAACAAAATATTAGTAATCCAATAAAAAATAACAAGGATCATACACCATGGTCAAGTTGAATTCACTTCAAGGTCAAAAGGATGGTTCAATATACACAGATCAACCAATGTGATACACCACAAAAACAAAAGAAAAGAAAAAAAAATTAAACACACAATTATCTCAATAGATGCAGAAAAAGCGTATGATAAAATTCAACATCCATTCATGATAAAAACGTTCACCAAAGTGAGTATAGAGGGAACATATCTCAACATAATAAAAACCATTTATGACAAACCCACAGCCAATATAATACTCAATGGTGAAAAGCTGAAAGCCTTCCTGCTAAATTCTGGAACAAGATGAGGATGCCCACTCTCATGACTTTTATTTAACACAGTATTGGATTCCTAACCAAAGCAATCAGACAAGAAAAAGAAATAAAAGGTATACAGATTGGAAGGGAAGAGGTAAAATGGTTATTATATGCAGATGGCATGATACTCTATAGAGAAAAACCTAAAGACTCCACACAAAAACTACTAGAACTAGTAAATGAATTCAGCATGGTAGCAGGATAGAGCATTAATATACAGAAATCTGTTGCATTTCTTTACACTGACAAACAAATATCAGAAAGAGACAGTAAAAAGAATACCATTTAAAATTGTGTCAAAAAAATAAAATACTTAGGAATAAACCTAACCAAGGAAGCAAAAGACCTATAAGCTAAGAACTATAAAACATTGGTAAAGGAAATAGAAGATGATTCAAAGAAAGGGAAAGATAGCCCATGCTCTAGGATTGGAAAAATTAATATGGTTAAAATGGTATGCTACACAAAGCAATCTACAGATTTAATGTGCTCCCTATCAAATTACCCAAGACATTTCTCACAGAACTAAAACAAATAATTCTAAAATTTATATGGAACCACAAAAGACCCAGAATTGCCAAAGCAATCATAAGGAAAAAGAACAAAGCTGGAGGCATAACCGTCCCATACTTCAGACAATACTAAAAAGCCTCAGTAATCAAAACAGTGTGGTACTGGCACAAAAACAGACATATAGGGCAAAGGAACAGAATAGAGAGCCCAGAAATAAGCCCATACATCTACAGGTAATCTTCAACAAAGGAGGCAAGAACATACAATGAAGAAAAGACACTCTCTTCAGCAAGTGTTATTGGGAAGGCTGGACATCCACATGCCTGTATACATATATATGTACATATCATTTTTCTATACACCTGAAACTAAAACAATATTGTAAAGCAACCATAGCCCAATTTTAAAAAATTAAAAAATATATTCCTAAGTATTTTATTGTTTTTGATGCTATTGGAAATGGTATTGTTTTTCACATAATTTATTGTATGTAGAAATGTTACTGACTTTTAGAAGACATAGGGAAAAAGCTCCTTGACATTAGTCTTGGTGATGATTTTTTTGGGTATGCTACCTAAAGCACAAGCAACAAAAGTAAATATAAACAAGTGGCCTTACATCAAACTAAAAAGCTTCTGTACAACAAAAGAAATGATCAACAAAATGAAAAGTCAACCTATGAAAATGGAGAAAATATCTGGTAAGGGGTTAATATCCAAAATGTATAAAGAACTTATACAACTCAATGGCAAAAAAAAAACAAATAATTCCATTTAAATAAATGGGCTAAGGAACCAAATAGACAATTTTCCAAAGGAGACATACAGGTAGTCAACAGGTGCATGAAAAGGTTCTCAACATCTTTCATCATCAGGGAAATGAAAACGAAAACCACAGTGAGATACCACCTCAACAGTTAAAATGGCAATAATAAAAAAGGCAAGAAATAACAAGTTCTAATGAGGAGGTGGAGAAAAGGGAACACTTGTACACTGTGGGTGATCATGTAAATTGGTGCAACCACTATGGAAAACAATATAGTTGTTTCTCAAAAAATTACAAATAGAACTACCATACAATCCAGCATTTCTACTTCTGGGTATACATGAAGGAAATAAAATTACTATCTTGGAGAGATATCTCCACCTCCATGTTTACTGCAGCATTATGTACAATAGCCAAGACATGAAAACAACCCAAGTCCCAAGTGTTTTTGGATAAATGGAGCAAGAAATGTGGTGTGTGTGTGTGTGTGTGTGTGTGTGTGTGTGTATATATATATATATATATATATATATATAATATTATATATAATGGAATATTATTCAGCCATAAAAAAGAAGTAAATCCTGCCATTTGTGACAACATGTATGAAACTTGTGTTCATTATGCTAATTAAAACAAGTCAGAAAGAGAAAGACAAATACTGTATAATTTCACCTTTATATGGAATCTAAAAAAAACAAACAAACAGAGAACCGACTGGTGGTTGCTGGAGGTCCTGGTGGGTGGGTGAGTGGGGGAACGGGTGAAGGCAGTCAAAAGGTACAAACTTCCAGTTGTAAGATAAGTTCTGGGCACGTAATCTCAGCATGATGACTATAGTTAACAATACTATGTTAAATATTTGAGAGTGTCTAAGAGAATAAATCTTAAAAGTTCTCATCATATGAAAAAAACTGTAACCATGTGAGATTTTGGATGTTAACTAAACTTATTGCAGTAATCATTTCACAATATACACATATATCAAATCATTATGTTGTACACTCAACTTATACAATGATATATGTCAATTATATCTCAAAACTGAAAAAAAATTCATTTTAAACTAAAGGAAATATGACAAGTGTGACAAATATCAGGGTTGAGTTGACTTAACTTTTTCAACGGGGATTAATTAGCTGTGATAACTTTTTTTTTAATTTATCAGTGACTCGTAAGAATTTGATGTAAGACAACATTTATATTAACTAGGTTTAACACTTTTGTTTAAATTCAAGAGAAACATGAATTACTAGGTAGTAGTCCAAGTTCAAATTTTGGAAATGGGGCGTTAACTATCTTAGTAGAAGTAGAATTCAAAGCAGCATTGAAAAATTTTAGATGTGATATTATTAACAAAATCTCTTCTATCCGATAAAATGTTTTTAATAGGAAAGGAAGGCAGAAAGTCAATACTGCTTTAGGCCAACAGGGGAATTTACTGACTTGTGTGATTGCAAAGATCAGAGGTAGGACTGGCTTTAATCCGAAGCTCCGTCTCTTAGCTCCATTCACTCTAACATGTCAGTTTCATCCTAAAATTAGTTCCCCTGATAACAAAAGTGGCTGTAGTCTTTTCAGACTGCATACACTCTCAGTGTAATGTTCACAAGAAGGGAAATCATTTTTCTTTTACCTCCCTCTACGGGGAGAAAAAACATTTTTTCCCCCAAAGTCCTAAAACACTCCTGACACCACATCATTCCTACTGAGTTATATGTTCATTCTTAAAACAATCACAGGAGACAGAGGTATGAAATACAATGGGTGGCTTTGAAACATCCGAGCCTACTTTTTTGTCTTTGGCAGGAAGTTAAACATTTAGTTCCCATGTCTGAGTACTGTGGAGGGGAGGTTTTCCAAAAGAAAATCTGTGAAAAGTGGAGACTGGTGCTAGTTAGGAGGATGGTAGAAGAAGTTAACATGAGGCTTGCTCAAGAAAGATTAATTGTGAGTAAAATGAATTAGAATGAAGAAAGTTAGGTGAGAAATAATTGCAATAAATCAGACTCAAGATAATAAAAGTTTGACCAAGCAGTTAGCTCTGGTAATGAAAAGATAAACAGATATAGGAGGCCTAAAAGTATAACAACAGTTGGCACACTGACTCTGCCCTGGACTGCAATAATGCTATTAAGCTAAAAGAAAATACAGTATAATATTTATACATTATACCTTATTTTAAAAATTGATCCTGATTAGAAAGCGCCATTTTAAAATACTACAGAAAAGCAAAAAAATGGCAAAAAGACATGGAAAATGTGACCTACTGTTTCAACTCTAAACCCACTATGGCTGTACAGGGACCATTAGGTAACTAGAAAGTTATTACAAGGGCAGCAAGTATAAAACGGCCAAGAGCATGAAACTGAAAGCACAGTAGTTAGTAATGTAGAAAATAAAATCACTGGTCAAAATCAACTCTAGGAAAATTTGGGGCCATTTAGAATATACCACAAATAGAAATCTAACCAGGGATTTTTTTTTCTTTTTTTTGCCCACTTTCCTAGGTAAGTTTCTAAAGTTATCACTAGAGAATTTTAAAAGGAGTTTTTGTTTTTGTTTTTCCTGCAAAGCTTGAATATTCCTAATAGGTTTCCATTTTCACCCAGTAATATATTTTCCTCATGTTTTCACAATAGCTATAACTTGTCAGGTGCATTCCACTTTTTACAGCTGTGTAAAGAAATCTCCAATTTCAAACACTGATTATTTAGTTGAGTTTATTTCCAAGCTCACAATCTCATTAGTATATGTTGTGTTGCACTATATGCATGTCATTGCAACTCTTCTAGGATATTCTGGGGTTTTGTTTATTTGTTCCCTCCCTCTTCATTAGCTAGTTTTGTTTTCTCTCCCTGGCTCATGTCATTATTACCTTTTCTTGGAGAACTAGGATTAAGTACTTTCTATGTTTTGCTACTACTAAAAGTCCAAGGAGAAAAAGGGTAATTTTCTATTCGTGCTCACTAGTTTTCCCTTTGCTTCAAATAAAATCATTTTGCTCTTAACAGCCAGAATTTCCATCAAAGACAGTGTCCCTTTGTATTTTTTCACAAATGACTTGTGATCAATCTTTCCTGGATTTCTAACTCAGTTTTCCTAACTTCCTTTTTATCAAAACATTTTAATTTCCCCTTAATTTTCTCTCTTCTATTTTTAGAAAATGTATATATTTATTAAAAGATAACCTGTTTCCATAGAAACTAATTGATCAACCTTAAGTTAATTTCTTTCTATCTGAGTTTGTTATACACTTCTCTGGAGAGTCTCTAGTTATTGGTAAATCTTAGTCTTTTTTTGAGTGATTAATGCACCATACTCTGTGTAAGGAATTTTACAAATATTTTCTTTTTCTCTCCTCAAGTCTTTGATGTAAATAGCACTAACATTTTTATTTTGTAGATGAGTAAATTGAGCCCCATGAGAGTAAAACATCCAAAATCAAACAGTTAGGAAGTGTTGGAATCTACACTTCAATTCTGAACTATCGGACGATAGAAAATTCTGAACTATCGGACTACGACCATGATATAAGCATAATATTTTGCATCTCTGTTTTCTTTTAATGTGATCATCAGGATCTACATTTAGGGTTCATGTTTTGAATTTAGACAGAATGAAAATACATCAAAATATATAGATATTAATGAACAAGGAATGTTTTCACTACAGCTTACCTCAGATATTTATGACATTTTCCAAACAACTTCACACACATTCTTGCACATCCATCATCAAATATCTTATCTGGAGTATCCTAAATGATTGCATATAGGGAGACTGAAGTTGTTTAATGCTTGAATTTCCCTTCCTCAGCATCTTGCTAGTCAGCCTTTGATTTGATGTGCAGAATTATCTCTATTGCAATGTATTTCCATTTCCCATATACCTCTTAGGAAACCTAAATTGAGGAAGACCTGACTGTTGAAGCTGGATTTCTTCTTTCAACACACATGGAGAACTTTTTAATATATCAAGCAAAATATAAATATTAGGAACGAGAAAATAAACATTCTCCTCCTTTGATTTATTGATTGTAGGTCAAATCCCACCTTTCATCTCATCTTTCTGACCACTTCTTAAAAATCATTTTCATGGATTTCTAGTTATCTACACATCCCTTAAATGTTAACCCTCACAGAGTTTGATCTCAGTCGTAACCTCTTCTCTCTCTAAAACAGCTGCATGAACATTTGTATTGTGATTTAATAAGCATATATAATCAGTGATGACCAAGTCTCTATCTCAGGCTGTTTGTAGTCTAATATGTCATATAATTCACAAAACATTTACCCTTGGATGAACTACAGACATTTCAATCTAACATGGCTAATGGAGAATGCATAACCTCTTTCATGTTTTTCCTCCTCATTCCCCATGTCAATGCATAGAGTTTTTGCTCCCTAGAATTTAAATTCTACCCCATTTCCAATTCATTGTCTACCCTGTTATCAGAATGGTCTTTCAAAAAGATTAATAGACTAACTCATTACTGCTGGAAATCCATCATTACATTTAGGACAAAATCCAAACTTCATAGTATAATATAACATGGTCTTTGTGTTCTAGCTATTATCTTTCTTTCTGACCTACTGAGTGAATGGTGCATGGAGGGTATTTGTTAATTTCAGAAAGCACCATATCTCATGAGATAAGTACCTGGCTAATGGCATACAGGAAATATATGAAGGCATGATTTAAATAAAAGGACTGTATATATAGTACATTATATTGTATATAATATAATTATAATATACTAAGAAACTGGATCAATCAATAATTTTGCATTTTTATTACATCTGTAAGATTTTAAATTGAAAAATGCTTATCTGTGTACTAATTAGGATTAATTTAATATAAAATATAAGCAAACACGACATCTTTTTAAATGTATCAAAAAAATATCAGTTATCTGTTCTTTCACTTTTAAAAATAAGTTTTTACTTACAATCCCTAGTTTGTTAAGGTCGAGATGAATATCATGGGAAGAAAAGATAAATACAAAGTACTAAAAAATAAGTAAGGCCTTTACCTGGTGATAGCAGTGGGAACAGACCTATCAACTCTGGTAACCTGCATTGGTTCAGCCATAGTGACTTCACCATAGTCATCTGTGGTAAGCTAATTCTCACGGACCATCTCAGACCCACACACTAGAAAATTTTGTGTAAATCTAGTTTCCACATATACTTATATTTTCCTCAGAATCCCTGAAGTGTTTTTCTTTAAGCTATTAAAGTTATATCAGCTTCCTGGACCCCATTACCAGAAAGTAACAAGATTTTCTTCACCATTTAAACTCAAGATCTAAAGGTGTGTTAGTGCATTGTGAAGCAATTATTTATTCCAATTAAGATAAAAGGTATACAGTTCAAAGGATTTAGCATTGCCATTAAATATGTTACACAAATGGATATATTTTAGGATTAAATCTATTTAAGCTCTACTTACGTGATACAGCCTGGCAGGAAAGTGAAAGGGTACTGCAATTACATTATTTTGGAGTTAAGCCCTAAATACTGAACACATACATTCCTCTAAAGATTAAGAAGCACTTCATTTAGTCCTTGGTTTGCCACATGGAGTTGATTACTTCTAAATTTGATAGAAACCTATAGAGTGAGTCTCATCATTTCCAGGGGAGAATTCTAAACTCTCACTTGAATGTCTCAGAATGGTGCTACATGAAAATTAAATGGATGTGTAGGCATCTCCACAGATTTTAATTCTCAGGAAAGTAATTTCCTGCAATTTTTTTTTTATAATAAATGACTGCTAGGAACTTTATAAAAATCTATAGCCACCAATATCAGAACTAGTATAAAATTTAATATGATTGCAGACATTATTTTTGAACTTTATTATACTTAGTAAATCTTACTGAAATCTTATAGAAATTTGAATACTGTATTACAATGCATGATCACAATAATTAGAGATACAGAGCACATGTAAGAAAAGTAAAACCTTAGTATTTCTATTTGCTAAATATATATGTATAGGCCAAACATTTATTCAAATTTTAGTTTCTCAGAGGGAATTCCCCTGAACACCCTAATTCCCTCCTTTGTCATTGTCTACCCTGTCAATTTTCTTCTCAACACCTATTTTTACTGATACTATGTATTAATTTTCTTATTCTGAATCTCACTAGAACAAGATTTTGAGTCACTGCTGTATCACTAACACTTAAGGTTCTCAATTAATATTTGTTAACTGAATGCACAAATTCATGATAATATATTTTAAAGAGCTATGGATATGGAGTTAGACAACATAGGTGAGAGCTACTGTCATAATAACAAAAGGTGAAGAATTATTGATACTCATATGGATATACTTATCCATAAAATGAAAATGCTAATAATGCCATTTGCTAAGGTTGTTGTTTGACAGCATCAAATGAGCCTAAATCAAAGTACTCTGTACAGTGCTCTAGCATTTACTAAGATTAACTGTTACAATTATTGTTGCTCTGACTTTATTTTTTGGACCAAAAAATAACTTTAACTTTGAATTCTATTACTATTTTGTCTTCCGATAGCAATAAACAAACACAACTTCCTCAGATAACCTTGATTCAACTCACATATCATAAACTATGTAACTAAAAGTATAAACAAATAATCAAACTGCAAAAATTTTAAAAACTGGACTCTATCATATTTCTATTACACTAATCACCTTCCTTAGAGACATATCTTTTCTAAAGATTTTAACTTATATGTATGTTATATCAACAAAAATAGCCAGAAAAAAAAATAGATTGCTGAAGTAGGTGAAAACATGGATTTCTGAGTAATGAAGAATGTTCTCTAACTAGGTTTGAGGCCTGAAAAGAAGAATGGAAGATTGAGGGCAAGGAGGTGTACAGAAGACATAGCTGATATACCTATGGGTATGATCACAAAACATGTAGATCTTTGTTTTTCATGGTAATGCTCATCAAAGAAAATTACTAAGAGAGAAGACTTTCAACAATGAAGGGACATGACCCATCCAATAGGTGTCAGCCAGCTTCTCTCCTCAGCCACCCCACCGTCAAGTTTGTGTGATGGGCATAAGAACAGAGTGAGTGACCATGGTGACAGGAATAATATAAGCCCAATAGAAATGAGTGAGCTTATCAACAAAGATGGGGAAACTACCATCACTGATGAATGTGAGACTTTCCAAAAACAAGAGACCAAAACAAGATTTCAGTATGGCACAATTCCTTGAAGCAACCAGGTCTCAACTTGGTTACACAGGATCTCTTCTATCTGAAAAGGGACAACTGTTTATCTTTAACATCCTCAATACTTACTCAGTGTATCGATTTATCTTTCCTGCCTGGGGTGCCCCTGCCTGCACCACTATCCAAGGGCTTACAGAATATATGATCTATTGATGTAATTCCAAATGAGGTTGCCTTAGACTAAAGGGCCCATTTTCTAAGAACATAGCTATTATCATGGACCTAAGAACACAAAATGCGCTGGTAGTACTATGTTCCTCATTAAGAAAGCTTAATAGATAGTGAATTGGCTTACAAAAGCCTCAGTTAAGATGCCATCCCAGAGAAAATACCCAGCAGAATTGAAATGCTGTCCTTCCAGATATATGTGTTTGCTGAATCACTGATTAGGATGAGTCCAATAACATATTGGGTCTAGGAAAAAAGGGGTGCAAATTAAATTGATTCCGTCTTCCTTAGCTTTGTATCTTTTTTTAAATATGTGTGTCTCCTATCCTCACCAACTCAGACTTTGCTGTGTTAAAGGCTTAGTTACTAGTGCAGAAATATTTCTACCAGGAGTTATGATAAGAATCCCTCTGAGCATGTGGCTACAAATACAACCAATTCACTTTGGGTCCCTTGTGACAATAAGCCTGTGGTCATATTACTATGAGGAGCTAGGTTTATAGCTCTAGAGACAGGACAGTAGGGGTATGTCTGAAACCCGGGGAGTTCACTGGGGCAACTCTTGGTGCTGCTCTGCCAGGCCCATTGACCCAGTATATGGGAATTGCAGCAACCATGACCTGACAGAGGCAGGGCAACTAAAGTCTCAGACCTCTCAAGAATAAAGGTCTGGAGGACTCCCTGGTGGCACAGTGGTTAAGAATCCGCCTGCCAATGCAGGGGACATGGGTTCATTCCCTGGTCCAGGAAGATCCCACATGCTGCGGAACAACTAAGCCCGTGCACCACAACTACTGAACCTACGCTCTGGAGCCTGCGAGCCACAATTACTGAAGCGCACAAGCCTAGAGCCTGTGCTCTACAACAAAGAGAAGCCATCGCAGTGAAGAGTAGCCCCCACTCGCCGCAACTAGAGAAATCCCAGGCACAGCAACGAAGACAAAAAGCAGCCAACGATAAATAAAATAAACAAATTTTTTAAAACAAATGAATAAAGGTCTGGGGTCACTCCACTAGTAAAATATATAGACTAACCAAAGTACTGGTTAACGGTGAGGGGAATCTAGAAAAGTGGTAGAATAGAGAGACAATGAATATTGATAATGATGTAGGACAGACTAGACAAAGCAGTAAAGGCTGTAGCTTGCCTCAGTGATCCTTGTTCCTTACATCTTTCAGAGTCTGAGGTGAGCTAACACCTTGAGGGAGAATAGGAATGACTGAATTTTACCCCTGCCCTTCCGTGTTCTGCTAGAAAAAGAAATGAGGATATTTTGTTCTCACAATTATAGAAGCCCCATATTGTAGAACAAAAGCTAGATGTGAAGGGCAGTAGTATACCTCTGTGGTGCTAGGGTTGGGATGTATCATTCTTTCACATTTACCGCTTCAGATTTTCCAGGCCTTACCAGTGGTTTGCTTTAGCTGTCATTATGATGATTTGATCTGGATGGGGCCTCACATATTCCATACAGGACAACTTCATATCTCCTTGCCTTGTGCCTGCATATCCTATCCAGGGGATTCCCTAACTATGGCTCCATGGGACTCTGCTTGGTTCTCACGTATGCACAACCTAGAAGTAGTCATGTGTTAACACTCAGTGGAGCCAAACTTACATCAGTGAGAAATAGGAAACTATGGATAAATTCTTCTGCTCTTCTCACCACACGATAGTCAGCCCTACATAAACTGAGAAGCAGTATATTTGAATTCTATGGGAGAGGAAACAATCAGCAGCTGTCATACAGTACAATTAAGCACTCTCTCTCAGACTATGCTTTCTGGGGAACCCAAGTTAAGATAAAAACCTCTTTCTGAATTCCATGATATTTCTAAAGTAAGAAGAGTGCACTGAAAATATAGTTTGAAGATATAAGAACTGTGAGTAGAAATGGAACTGATATTTTCTGCTAAATGATTGTGTATAGACTTTATGTTCAGAATAACATTCTGCTTCCAAATAGATTATTTTTACTTCTCTCATTTTATTAACTTATGTTGTAACTTAAGGCCCAAATACTGGGCACCTAAAGTATACTTCTTTTGTTGATCAATAGCTGTGAATGCTGGTAAAATTTAGCACTTATTTTTAATAATAATTTTTAAGATTAACATCACAGAATGATTTATTAATATTTAAAAATTTATGAGCATACTAAATGTAATGTCCCAATACATTTTTGAAAGAAAAACAGTAATTCTCTTTCTGTGCAGTCTATCATATTACCAAGTAAGAAAACTAAGAAGTGAAATATGTCCAAATTTTGGATGTGAAGATGTCCAGATATAATAAAAGATTTAAATGCAGGCTAAACTTTGAAATGTAAGAGCAAGACACTTGTTTCAACCTCCTCATACCACAGAAAATTATTTGTCCTCCTTTTTTTCTTTTAGGTTTTTCTATTTTAAATTCACTCCCTCTCTCAGTCTCTTGGCTTGCTCTCCCTCTTTCTCTTTCAATTCTGCCCCTCCCCCAAAACTTTCTCTGGCTAAGGATGTTCAGCAGAAATATGGCAACACAAGGATCTTTCTGAATTCCTTTTGTGGTTGCATCATCTCTTGGGGGACTCCATGTTACAGAATAGACATCTTGCTCCATAATTCATATAAATATTACCTTGGCCGGATCCTTATGCTAAAAGAATGTATGTCATGAAGTATGTATAGACGCTATAATATTGTAGGGAATTTGAGTGGGAGCAAACAATCTCAGGTGATAAGCTTTCATTAATCATAGGTGTTAGTATGAGTGAATAAAGCAACACTGAGGTTCCCTAAAGGCAGGAACCACAAGAAAGAATGAGAAGTTAAAATATATATATGACAAAATCAGATACTCTTCAGAGAAAGTGTGATGTTGTAATATTAAATTGTATTTTAAATCTTTAGAGAGATAATATTTCATCATTTTAACAGCTTCACTTTGTCATGTTTACATGCTTACACACCAGAATAAATAGTGCTCTATTGATTTGAGGGCTGATTTTTATCCAGTTACACGACTCTCCAAGGTAATGAAAACTCACCTAAATGTCATTTAACCTACTTCTTGGGGTTGAGTTACCTGTAGTTTAGCATGTAGCATACAGAGAATAGCTATTTGTTTCGTGCCTACATGCTCCAAGAGGAATGTCTCTAAGTCCAGAGAAACCCAAACTAAAAGAAAGTATTCAATTGTACAAATGTATTAAAGGAGAAAGAAAAAAGGAAAAGCAAAGGTATTTGTTTTTTAGAAAAAGAGTAAATAAAATGTTTTTATCCTTTATAAGTCTTAGAGTAGGCTATTTATGGTTTTCTGCCTTGTTGATAAAGTGTGCATCATATGCTATTCTATTGAGACTTACAAATGGTATTCTAACATTTTTGTTTTCTATAATAAAGCATTTTTAAGCTTCTAACCTTCATAATAATGTTCATTTTCTCTTGTCTTTCAATATTTTTCAACCAATTCCCACATACCTTTATTGTTAATTACATTACTGACCCTCCAAGGAGAAGCAATCTATACTGACATGGCATTTAGTAATAGTCAGACTATGTGGAGTTTTGGTAACATGACTGGGTAGATTCTCACCTATCTTGTTTTGTCTTGTATTGCACACAGAGAGACTGCATTTTCCACAATTCTATGTGATTAAATTGATACCTTGTGACTAGTTCTGGACAATAGAATATGTGGAAGATAGTGATGTACCCTACTTTATCCTGTTCCCTAAAATTCCTTCAAGATCCTTGGCTGGGGATCTAACCTTCATCCTTATGATTATAAGTAAAGGACTTGAGATGTCAAAGCCACACAGTAGAATGATCTTGAAGTCCAGAGTCACCACTAGATTAACAGTTCCCAGGAGATATCCCTCACTAGCATCAGACAGTTAAGTAGGAAAATAAATAAATAAAAAATAATCTTCCATTTGGTGGATCCACTGAAATTTGGAAACTTCATTGTAGCAGGCAATGGTAAATACCTTCAATATACAGTGTCAAATGCAGTGATCCTGAAGGTCAAATATAGTTATCAGTTCTACAGTAAGAGGGCAAGTCCATGTGTGCAACTCCTCATGTAATTTCGAACATCTCATACACATTCACCTAATGTAGCTCCATTGAAAAGAGATAGGATATTTGACCCTGATGGGCAGGTTCTTTAACAATCTGAACACTGGACTACGGAAAATTATAATCCTTACTGAGATATAAAACAAAGTTTCTTCTCTAATCTCCAACCATAGAAATCTACATGAAGTTACTCCCCAGGAAATGATATGTTACCTTTGTCTTCTACTGCCATTCTGCCCAGTTGTCTTCCTAGAGCTTCAATGTCTAGCTATTTGTGAAAATATATATATTTATTATTGTGGGAAGAGCTATTTTTAACAAACATTATGACAGTACACTGAAAATATTAATGATATGCTGAAAACAGGCTATATTATTTCAATAAAAAAAAGAAAATCAATAAGGTATTCTGGAGAAAATGTGTATGGAGACAGCATACAAGAAAGTTATAGAAAACATATCTGAAGCAAAGTAAAATTATAGTAATAAAACCAAGCAGAACCTTATGGGGCCTTCTCAGGACAGATACCCTCAAGTCTTCTGCCTGTCTCTTGTCTTCATAAAAACTTTAGCCAAAGAATAAATTTAATCAGAGAAGTGAGAAAGCAGTCAACAAGACCAAAGAATAATAGTTTAGTCATTAAACAAAGTCAAGGATGGTTAGTTGCTTGTCAAAGTCCATAGATAATATTCTGAGCCATATGCTTTGAGTTGTTTTACAGATATTGAAACCCCCACTGGGTAGAAGGAGTTAACTACATAATCAGACTGTAGCCATGGCATAAGCTGCTCCATCTTATACAATTCTGAGAACTTGCCTCAAGGAAATACAAACAAACTGACCCTGGAACTGAAGATTAACTGTACTTAGAACAATCAATATGGCACTGATAAAACCACTACATGACCAACTTCCAGAATGCCTTATTAAGACATTCTTGATGTTTCATGTTATTAGATTTTGTTTTCCTGAAGGCTAGAGACAATTCAAGTGATATCTACTAGCAAGAACTCTAGTAGGGACATCAAAAAGGAAATGGGACATGAGGGAAAAAGAAGAAATCTTCACGAAGATTCATTTGACAAAGAATTTCATCCCCCACTTTAAAAACATTATAACCTTATAAGTTTAAAAGAGTTTCATAAACTCTTCAACAGGAACACCTGACTTCACAAGTTATGAGTGAATATTTCCTTGCCCCTAGAATCATCCAATATTTATTGTCTGATAAGATCTTGGCATCAGAGAATGAACATCTTGTCTGTGGTCATTTTCCTGCAGGAATCTGCTACAATAAAAAAATTGTCCATAATGCAGAGACCATGAATAGGAATGGCTTCTAGGAATTCTGTGATTTCCTTTGTTGAACAGTGGATCTTTCTTCCTCTTATGGTTTTCAGGATCTCACCTACATTTTGTTAATCCACCAATATTTGCTATATAGTCAGTTTAGCTTAATAAATAGTGAATCCATAACAGGAACACTCAACCCCCTGTTTGAGCATGCAGAACCATACTAAATGTCTTTGTGATCTGCCAGACCTAAGAATTCAGTTACTTTCTCAATCTTCTTGTTATCAATATCTGCTCTCTTCTGTAATGTAGCTCTCTTATCTAAAAGCCTCTTTCCCATCATTTTACAGCCAATAATTATATATATATATATATATATATATATATATATATATATATATTCTGTATAGTAAGAAAATATTCTTAAATGTCCTACACTTTCCTCACTTTATAATTTTTGGTTGACCTCTGAACTCTGATTTTCAAAGACCTCTGTTGCTGATCAAAATAATGTTTTAAAAATTAAAACAACAACAACAAAAACCAAATCAACTGTCCAGTTTTTGTATTTGAAATTCATAGTTTTCAAAACTTTTTTGAAAATCAAAACAATTTTTTTTACATTTTACTCTCACTATGTTCATTTGTTATTATGTTGCAATTTTACACATAGTTAACAAAACAATTTATCATCATTTTAATTTACATTAAATAAAAAACCAAAAATTTGATATAATGCTCAATATAAAATAATCAACATGGTCTAGACATATGTGAAAGACATGACAACAATTATTTTCAAAAAATACTACTTACTGAATTGGGCTAATTCAAGCAGGAAAGCCCAAGTGAACAATAAGAATTAACTAAAACTCTCCCTAAAAATATTACACAGTAAGCATAAACTTTGGGGAAAACAGATAGTAGACAGTAGTTGTGATCAGCACTGGGGTGACTGAACCCAAAAGATACATATCAATTATAAGGTTAAGACACAGAATCAGAGACAAAAGAATTAGTGCAATTATTAGTATACAATTACAAAGAAAGAATGTTTACAGTTTTCCAAGCTAAGTAAATGAAAAATGACTGTTTCATTACTACTACTACAAAGAAAGAATACAGTGAGCAATTTCCTGGTTGTATAGATGGCCAAAGTATAATTTGGACATAATAATATTCAGACAGAAACTCGGTTTTTTTTTTCTTTTCAAATTTATTTCAATCACTCTGATTACAAAAGTAAAATAATCTCATTTATTGCTAGTATATCTTTTTTTCATTTGAATAATTTTTAAATAATAACCTTTACTTTTTAGAACAGTTTTAGGTTTACAGTGAAGTTGAGTAGAAAGTACGGGGAGTTCCTGTATGCCCCCATTCTTAAGCATGCAAAACCTCCCCCACTATTTACATCCCACAGCACATTCATACATTTGTTACAATTGATGAGCCTACATTGACACGTTATCACCCAAAGTCCATAGTTTATATCTATGGTTCACTCTTTGTGTTGTGCATTCTTTGTGTTTTGACGATTGTATAATGGAATGTATCCACCATTCTATATTATACAGAATACTTTCAGTGACCTAAAAATCCTCTGTGCTTTTCCTATTTTAAATATGAAAGTCTTTCTACTTGGAATTCTGGGAGGAGTCATCCTTAACAAACACTCTACAACAAAATGAGGTGGCCACTGTAGAGTGGAAATGGTAGCAGAGCAGATGTTGACAACAAGAAGATTGAGAAAGTACCTGAGTTCTTTTTAGGTCTGGCAGATTACAAAGATATTTAGTTTGGTTCAACATGCTCAAATGAGGAATTGAGTGTTCCTGTTATGTATTTATTATATATTAAGTTAAAGTGACTATATAGCAAAGGTTGGTGGATTAACAAAATGTAGGTGAGAACCTGAAAACCATGAGAGGAAGAAGGATCCACTATTCAACACAGGAAATTGCAGAATTCCTAGAAGCCATACCTATTCATGGTCTCTGCACTGTGACAATTGTTTATTGTAGCAGATGCCTTGTAGAAAAATGACCACAGTCAAGAAGTATACTTCCCACCCCCAAATCCCGGTCAACCAGTGATATTTTTACTGTCTCCATAGTTTTGCTTTTTCAGAATGTTTTTTAGTTGGAATCATACAGTATGTAGCCTTTTCAGGTTGATTTCTTTCACTTAGCAATATGCATTTAAGTTTCCTCCATATCTTTTCATGGCTTGATAGCTGATTTCTTTTTAAAACCAGATAATAGTCCATTATCTGGATGTACAATGGTTTACTTATCCATTTATCTATTGAAGGGCATCCTTGTTGCTTCCAAATTTTGAACATTATGAATAAAGCTGCCATAAATATCTGTGTGCAGGTTTTTATGTGAAAATAGATTTTCAGTTTATTTGAGCAAATGCCAAGGAGCATGATTACCGGATTGTATGGTAAGAGTGTCTTTAGTCTTGTAAGAAAGAGCTAAACTGTCTTCTAAAGTGGCAGTACTGGGGGCAGAGTCAAGATGGCCGACCAGGAGGATGTGGAATTTGCATCTCCGCAAAACTAGGGCACCTACCAGGCACCAGTATGGGACCACGAACACCTAAGGGGATGGGAGGAACCCCCAGCAACTGGGTAGGATGTGGGGGCATGGGGAGGAGTGAAGGGGGAGGAAAAGTGGAGGTGGGAACGGACTGGTGTCCCTGAGGGGTGGCTGGGGGAAGGAAAGGGATCCCACGCCCATAGCAGGAAATTAGGGGATGACTGGGAGGGCAGAGTATCACAAGGGAGTGTGGCCAGGTTTCCCCTGCCCACTTGGGTCCCTGGGAGTATGCTGAGATCCTGGGCCTGATCCTCTGCCCACTAAGTCTCCCTCCAGCTGTGTGGGTCCTGAGGGAGTGGAAGGGAGGGAAGGGGGAGCGAATTAAAGGCCAGACCTATGGGACCGACAACTCTGAGGGGTGGCTGGGGGAGGGGAGGAGTTCCTACACTCAGCAGGGCAAACTCACGTTTAAGGGTCCAGTGGGGATGGGGGAGACTGTGGTGAGGGGGGCACAGAGGGATGGAAGGGAATGTGGCCAGTGCATTCCCTGTCCACTTAGGCACTGGGAAGCCTTTTATGCTCCTGGGCCTAATCCTCTGCCCTAGGAGCCTCCCTCCTATCATGCAGAGCCCAAGCCCTAACCATATACCCCCACCCAGGGCCTAACCTCTACACTCAGAGTCCCCCTCCAACTGTGCTGTGCATAAACAACATCCTCAAATCTTCACCCAGGGCCTTACCTCCAAACTCCAGAACTCCACACTCTGGAGGCCCTCCTTTGGAGGTGCTGCCTCTCCCCTTCCATGCACAGGTCCTAAGCAGAGGCTCTACCTTAAACTTGAACATCACCCTGTCTAGGTCCTGCCCCCAAGGCCTTTTCCGGCTGTGTGGTTCCAGAGACTAGGCCCTGCCTCATGTTCAAATGTCACCTCTCACCCGCCTAGGTCCCACCATACCCAAAACCCCACCCTTGCCTAAGTTCCACCCCCCTAAACTCCGCCCCCCATAGTTAAGGCTTATTATTTTTGTGTGTGTGGTTTTATGTTACTTTATTGCAGTTGTTTCAATTATATTTAAATTTTTCCTAATATATTTTTTAAGTTTCTAATTTTATTTTGTTTTTTATTATTGTATTGCCCTTTTTCTTTTTCCTGCCATGTCATACAGCTTGTGGGATCTTGGTTCCCAGGCCAGAGGTCAGTCCCAAGCTCATGTTGTGGGAGTGCCAATTCCAAACCACTGGACTAACAGAGAACCTCAGACCGCAAGGAATATTAATCAGACTGAGGCCTCCCAGAGGTCCTCATTTCAGCACCAACACCTGGCCCTATCCAACTGCCTGCAAACTCCAGTGTTGGATGCCTCAGGCCAAACAACAAGTAAGACAGGAATACAGCCACACCCATCAAAAAAAAGACAAAAATATATGTTACACATGAAGTAGCACAGTAGAATCTACAAGACCAAATAAATGAAAACAAAATAGGCAACCTATCTGAAAAAGAATTCAGAGTAATGATAGCAAGGAAGACCCAAAATCTTGGAAGCAGACTGGAGAAAATACAAGAAACATTCAGCAAGGATCTAGAAGAACTAAACGGCAAACAAACAGTGATGAACAACACAATAACAACACAATAACTGATTAATCTGAATCAATAGCAGATTAACTGAGGCAGAAGAATGGATATGTAAGCTGGAAGATAAAATGGTGGAAATAATTGTCAGGGAGTAGAATTTAAAAAAAGAATGAAAAGAATTGAGGACAGTCTCAGAGACCTCTGGGACAATATTAAGTACAACAACATTCGAATTATAGGGTTCTCAGAAGAAGAAGAAAAATAGAAAGGGTCTGAGAAAATATTTGAAGAGATTATAGTCAAAAACTTCCTTAACATGGGAAAGGAAAGAGTCAATCAAGTCCAGGAAGCACAGAGAGTCCCATACAGGATAAACCTGAAGAGAAACATGCTGAGACACATATTAATCAAATTATCAAAAATTAAATAAAAAGAAAATAATATTAAAAGCAGCAAAGGAAAAGCAAAAAATAACACACAAGGGAATCCCCATAAGTTTAACAGCTGATCTTTCAGCAGAAACTCTGCAAGACAGAAGGGACTGGCAGGACATATTTAAACTGTTGAAAGGGAAAAACCTTCAACCAAGATTACTCTACCCCACAAGGATCTCATTCAGATTCAATGGAGAAATTAAAAGCTTTACAGACAAGCAAAAGCTATGAGAATTCAGTACCACCAAACCAGATTTACAGCAAATGCTAAAAGAACTTCTCTAAGCAAGAAGCACAAGAGAAGAAAGAGACCCACAAAAACCAATCCAAATCAATTAAGAAAATGGTAATAGGAACATCATATTGATAATCACCTTGAATGTAAAGGCTCCAACCAAAAGACACAAACTGGCTGAATGGATACAAAAACAAAAACTGTATATATGCTGTCTACAAGAGACCCACTTCAGACCTAGGGACACATAGAGCTTGAAAGTGAAGGGATGGAAATATATATGCCATGCAAGTAGAAATCATAAGAAAGCTGGAGTAGCAATACTCATATCAGATAAAATAGACTTTAAAATTAAGACTGTTATAAGATATAAGGAAGGACACTACATAATGATCAAGGGATCGATCCAAGAAGAAAACATGACAATTATAAATATTTATGTACCCAACATAGCAGCACCTCAATACATAAGGCAAATGCTAACAGCCATAAAAGGAGAAAAAGACAGTAACACAATAATAGTGGGGGACTTTAACACCCCACTTAAACCAATAAACAGATCATCCAGACAGAAAATACATGAGGAAACACAAGCTTTAAATGACAATAGAGCAGATACACTGAACTAATATTTTTAGGACATTCTACTTGAAAGCAGAAGAATACACTTTCTTCTCAAGTGCACGTGAAATGTTCTCCAGAACAGATCAAATTTTGGGTCACAAATCAAACCTTAGAAAATTTGATAAAATTGAAATCATATCTAACATCTTTTCCGACCATAAAGTTATGAGATTAGAAATGAATTACAGGAAAAACAAAAAAGTAAAAAACACAAATACATGGAGGCTAAACAGTTTGCTGCTAATTAACCAAGAGATCACTGAAGAAATCAAAGTGGAAATCAAAAAATACCTAGAAACAAATGACAATGAAAACACAATGATCAGAAACCTATGGGACACAGGAAAAGCAGTTCTAAGAGGGAAGTTCATAGCAATTCAAGCTCACTTCAAGAAACAAGAAAAATCTCAAATAAACAATCTAACCTTATACCTAAAGCAATTAAAAAATAAGAACAATGAAAACTCAAAATTAGTACAAAGAAAGAGATCATAAAGATCAGAGTAGAAATAGATGAAATAGAAACAAAGAAAACAGTAGCAAAGATCAATAAAACTAAAAGATTGTTCTTTGAGAAGATAAACAAAATTGATAAACATTTAGCCAGACTCATCAGAAAAAAAGGGAAAGGATGCAAATCAATAAAGTTAGAAGTGAAAAAGGAAAGATTACAACTGACAATGCAGAAATACAAAAGATCATAAGAGACTACTACCACACAACTACATGCCAACAAAATGGACAATCTGAAAGAAATGCACAATTTCTTGGAAAAGTAGAACGTTCCAAGATTGAACAAGGAAGAATTAGAAAATATAAGCAGACCCATCACAGGTAATGAAATTCAAACTGTAATTAAAAACCTCCCAACAAACAAAAATCTAGGACCAGATGGCTTCACAGGCTAATTCTATCAAACATTTAGAGAAGAGTTAACACTAATCTTTCTCAAACTCTTCCCAAAAATTGCAGAGGGAGGAACACTCCCAAGGTTACTCTACAAGGCCACCATAACCCGGATACCAAAACCAGAAAAAGATATCACAAAAAAAGAAAATTACAGACCAATATCACTCATAAATATAGATGCAAAAATCCTCAACAAAATACCAGCAAACAGAATCCAACAACACATTAAAAGGATCATACACCATACTCAAGTGGTATTTAACCCAGGGATGCAAGGATTCTTCAAAGCTATCAACGTGATACACCATATAACAAATTAAAGAATAAAAATCATATGATCATCTCAATAGATGCAGAAAAAGCTTTTGAGAAAATTCAACACCAATTTATGATAAAAACTCTCCAGAAAGTGGGCATAGAGGGAATCTACCTCAACATAATAAAAGCCATATATGACAAACCCACAGCAAACATGATTCTCAATGGTGAATAAATGAAAACATTTCCTCTTAGATCAGGAACACAATAAGGATGTCCACTCTTGCCACTATTATTCAACATAGTATTGGAAGACCTAGCTACAGCAATCAGAGAAGAAAAAGAAATAAAAGGAATACAAACTGGAAAAGAAGAAGTAAAACTGTCACTCTTTGCTGATGACATGATACTATACATAGAAAATAATAAGTATGTCACCAGACAACTACTAGAAGTAATCAATGAATTTCATAATGTTGCAGGATACAACATTAATGCACAGAAATCTCTTGCATTCCTATTCAGTAACAATGAAAGATTAGAAAGACAAATTAAGGAAACACTCCCATTTACCATCACAACAAAAAGAATAAAGTACCTAGGAATAAACCCACCTAAGGAGGCAAAAGACCTGTACTCAGAAAACTATAAAACACTGATGAAAGAAATCAAAAATAACATAAATGGAGAGATAAACCATGCTCTTGGATTGGAAGAATCAATAATGTGAACATGACTATACTACCCAAAGCAATCTACAAATTCAATGCAATCCCTATCAAATTACCAATGGCATTTTTCACAGAACTAGAAAAAGAAAATTTACAATTTATATGGAAACACAAAAGACCCCGAATACCCAAAGCACTCTTGAGAAAGAAAAATGGAGCTGGAGGAATCAGGCTCCCTGACTTCAGATTATACTACAAAGCTACAGTAATCAAGAGAGTATGGTACTGGCACAAAAACAGAGATGTAGATCAATAGAGCAAGATAGAAAGCCCAGAGATAAACCCATGCATGTATGGTCATCTTATCTTTCATAAAGGAGACAAGTATATACAATGGAGAAAAAACAGCCACTTCAATAAGTGGTGCTGGCAAAAATGGACAGCTACATACAAAAGATTAAAATTATAACACGCCCTAACACCATACACGAAAATAAACTCCAAATGGATTAAAGATCTAAATGTAAGGCCAGACACTATCAAACTCTTAGAGGAAAACATAGGCATAACACTCTATGACATAAATCCCAGCAAGATCCTTTTTGACCCACCTCCAAGAATAAGAGAAATAAAAGTAAACAAATGGGACCTAATGAAACTTAAAAGCTTTTGCACAGCAAGGGAAACCATAAACAAGATGAAAAAATTCTCCCTCAGAATGGGAGAAAATATTTGTAAATGAAGCAATTACGAAAGGATTAATGTCCAAAATATACAAACAGCTCATGCAGCTCAATATCACAAAAATAAACAACCAGTCTGAAAATGGGCAGAAGACTTATATAGACATTTCTCCAAAGAAGACATACAGATGGTCAACAAATGCATGAAAAGATGCTCAACATCACTAATCATTAGAGAAATACAAATCAAAACCACAGTGAGGTATCATCTCACACTGGTCAGAATGGCCATGATAAAAAATCTATAAACAATAAATGCTGGAGAGGGTGTGGAGAAAAAGGTACCCTATTGCACTGTTGGTGGGAATGGAAATTGATACAGCCACTATGGAGAACAGTGTGGAGGTTCCTTAAAAAAACAGAATTAGAACTACCATATGACCCAGGAATTTCACTCTGGGCATATACCCTGAGAAAACCATAATTCAAAAAGAGACATGTACCACATTGTTCACTGCAGCACTATTTAAAATAGCCAGGACATGGAAGCAACCTAAATGTCCATCAACAGATGACTGGCTAAAGAAGATGTGGCACATATTTACAATGGAATATTAGTCAACCATAAAAAGGAACAACACTGAATTATTTGTAGTGAGGTAGATGGACCTAGAATCTGTCATACAGAGTGAAGTAAGTCAGAAAGCAAAAATGAAATACTGTATGCTAACACATTTATATGGAATTTCAAAAAGCAGTACTGATGAACTTAGTGACAGGGCAGGAATAAAGATACCGACATAGAGAACAGACTTGAGGGCATGGGGAGGAAGGGGAAGCTGGGATGAAGTGAGAGAGTAGCATTGACATATATACACTACCAAATGTAAAATGAATGGCTAGTGGGAAACTGTGGCATAGCACAGGGAGATCAGCTCAGTGCTTTGTGATGACCTAGAGGGATTGGATAGGGAGGGTGGGAGAGAGGTTCAAGAGGGAGGGGATATAGGGATATATGTACACATATAGCTGATTCACTTTCTTGTAAAGCAGGAACTAACACAACATTGTAAAGTATTTATACTCCAATAAAGATGTGAATAAAAAAATAAAAATAAAAGAGCTCTTGAAAACTAACTAAATAAATAAATAAGTGGCAGTACTATTTTGCATTCCCACTAGCCATGAATGAGAGTTCCTACTGGTCCACATCCTTGCCAGTGTTTGGTGTAGTCGGTGTTTTGGATCAGGGCCATTCTAATAGTTGTCTAGTGATATCTTGTTTTAATTTGCAACTCCCTTGTGACGTAGTTGCTGAACATTTTTTGATATGCTTACTTGCCATATTTATCTTTGGTGAGGTGTCTGTTCAGGTCTTTTCCTCATTGTTTTAATTGTGTTGTATATTTTCTTATTGAGTTTTCAGAGTTCTTTGTATATTTTGGATAACCATTCTTTATCAGATATGTCTTTTCCAAATTTTCTCTCCAACTGTGGCTTATCTTCTCATTCTCTTGACATCACTTTTTGCAAAGCAGAGGTTTAATTTTAATTAAGTCTAGTGTTTCAGTTTTTTTTTTTTAATGTCTAAAACATCTAAAACATCATTATCATACTCGGTGTCATCTATTTTTCTTTTGTTATCTTCTAAGAGTTTTATAGTTTTGCATCTTACACTTAAGACAATATCAATAACAACAAAAACAACAGACTAAAGTCACAACAGACTAAAGTCACAATAGACTTGATAAACTAACTCTTCAAGCATTTACTAGGGGAAGGGAGGTGGGGAAATGGAGAGATATTAGTCAAAGAGTACAAACTTTCAGTTACCTAGGATGAATAATTTATAGAAAGCTAATGTACAGCATGGTGACTATAGTCAATTATACCATATCGTGTACTGGAAATTTGTTGAGAGTAGACATCAGGTCCTCTAATCACAAAAAAAAATGTGAGTGAGAAGATGGATAAGCTAATTAGCCTGACTCTTTATCTTTTGCTATGTATATGTAAATAGTATCATGTTGTACACCTTAAATATACACAATTTTAATTTTAAATAAATTAACTCTTCTGGTTTTCCAAAACTTACATCTACATATATATGTTAAAAAATATTACTGGGTCACACAATAGAAATAGATTCTAAATGATACTGATCATTGAGAAACTAACATTAAAGGGATAACCAGAATTTCTTTATGATTTAAGCAGCACAGATTGCTTTGTTGTTCTTCACATTTTCATAAATGTGTACCTTGTCTGTGAGAAACTAAGAAACTTATTAAAAGTGGCATTTCTGTTAACTTGCTTAATTATGTGCTTAATAGGCAACATATTTTATTGTATCATTTTGCACAGTATCTTCAAGAAAGTAAAAGGAGTACTGTAATAATTAAAATTTGAATTAAATTTTATAATAACAATTTTTATAATAATAATTCTTAGTTGGGTTAAATCTTACTATACCTTCAGTTCACATGGAAATTAACAGTATTTTTTAATTGATTTTTTATTCCCCTTAAAAAAAAAACTTTCAAATTTGCCTTTTCCCTTACATGGAAACATCTAGAATTTCTGACTCAAAATATTATCTTAAGGATGTCAAACCTTACCAAAATATTAGTTTAGTTTATTAGTTTATTCATTTATTCCTGACTTAGTCACATACCATTTATTGAGACTGTTTATGTTCTCAACACATAAGATTTAAAGAAATTAAAACTCTTCCCTATATAAATGATCATTTCAGGGGAGACACAAATATAATAATATAATGTCAGTATAGAGAACTATAACTATAATAGGGTTAGCTACAGATTATACTTGTGGCAGAGAGAAAATAATTAGCTGTTGAAAGAGTTAAGAAGGTAAGTATTTGAACCGAATTATTTGAAAGCCAAATATAGTCATTCAAGGGAAGAAGAGGTGAGATAGGTTGTCAACACTTAGAGGAGAAAATCACTTGGGAGCTTGGAAAAATAACCAGTCTTCATGCCAACATAATAATTTGGTAAGAAACAATGACTGATTAAATTATTTTAATATTTTGCACAGTAGAATAACAACATCAACTTTGAATTTTAAAATATTTCTCAAATAATCATCTAAATACATTCATTTAAATTCAATTTATTTTAGTGTTCACTAGTGCTACATGTTAGGGATACAACAGTGAAAACATCAAAGGGTCTATAATTGGAGGAAAAACAGAACATGAGCTAAAAGATTAGAAAGCTCAGAAAATGGAGCAATCTAAGATATTTTGTATAAAACTTGGTCATCTAAGAATGATGACCCAGACAAAAAACAATAAACTTTGGAAATTAATGGTGGCAGAGATTGCTTCATATGGAAAGATGTTTATATAGCATACAATGTTAAAATTGTGATATAATATAGAAGGATAAAGAAAAATAATTTTCTTCAGATGGAAGTGAATATTCAAAAAAGCACTAGAGGGTATTGATGTCAGAAAGATGGTTGTATAGAAAGTTTCAGCTCTTGTCTTCACAGAAACATCAATTTAACAATCATACACGGATGAAAATAGCTTCACAAGAGTTCTGGAACCCAGGAGAAAGATTACAGAATCACAATGATGCACAAAAACAAGAAGAGAAGCATTAAAAAGAAAAAGAATAGTTTCACTTTACCTATATTACTCCTCACCTAACTTGACAATGTAGCACCAAAGAGAGCTCCCCTCAACCTGCAAGTTCTACTGTAGGGGAGAGAGTGAAGTGAACATTTGATTTCCTCATGCTTTTATTTATTTTTTGTTTGTTTGTTTTGTTTTTTGGGTTTTTTGTTTTAATATTATGATTAGCTTCTAGTCAAAGAGACCTGAGGTCAAATCCTAACTAGCCAGTAAGTTTCCCAATGTCTCTAAGCCTCATTTTTTGAATGAGTAAAATGAAAATGGGGGTAATTCCGACACCATAGAATTGTGAGGATTAAATGAGGTGATGTATGTAAAGTGCTTTTCAACATACCTCAGCTATAAGAAGAAAAGCCTAAGGTCTTTATGAACTTTACTTCTGAGACTTTTAGAGTGCTACTTGAGAGGCCTGATTTTGTCTTGCCACACCCAGTGATAGAATTGGCATGGTTAGATTGCCTGGAGTTAGCTAAAAACAAAGAAAAGGAGCAGAGGCTCCCAATAATCAGTCCACAGATCTCAACAGCTGGTCCACTGTCTCCTGTAGTAAGCTCACATGTAGAACCCAGAAGGAGGCTGGCTGGATTACCCATGGATTCCACCAAAAGGCCCACCAAATATCTCTGATCAAGATGACTCTGAAGGACTTTCTCTGCCACAAAGAGTCTGTAAAACTGAAAGAGGTGACTACTTCTTCAAGTGAAAAAGGAAACCACTTTTCCAAAAATCTATGGGACGAAGCAAAAGTAGTTCTAAGAGGGAAGTTTATTCTATTACAGGCATTCCTCAAGAAACAAGAAAAATCTTAAGCAACCTACCCTACCACCTGAAGAAATTAGAAAAATAAAAATAAACAAAGCCAAAAGTCAGCAGAAGGGAGGAACTAATAATGATCAGAGAGGAAATAAATAAAATAGAGACCAAAAATTAATGGAAAAGATCAATGAAACCAAGAGCTGTTTTTTTGAAAAGATAAACAAACATGACAAACTTTTAGCCAGACTCATCAAGAAGAAAAGGGAGAAGACGCAAATAAACAAAGTAAGAAATGAGAGAGGAGAAATAACAATCAATATCACAGAGATACAAAACTCCTAAAAGAATACTACACCAACAAAGTGGGCATCCTAGAAGAAACTGACAAATTTCTAGAAACATACAACCTGCCAAGACTGAATCAGGATGAAACAGACAATATGAACAGACCAATCGTTAGTAGTGAAGTTGAATTTATAATTTAAAAAAACTCTCAGCAAACAAAAGTCCAGTACTGGACAGATTCACAGGGAATTTCTAACAAACATTTAAAGAAGAGCTAATACCTATCCTTCTCTAACTATTCCAAATAATTGAAGAGGGAAGAACACCCAAATTCATTTTATTAGGCCACCATTACCCTGATACTAACCCTAGACAAACACAATACAAAAAAAGAAAAACACAGGTCAATATCTCTGATGAATATAGATGCAAAAATCCTCAACATAATATTAGCAAATTGTTTTCAAAAACATATAAAAATGATCATACACCATGATCAAGTGTGATTTATTCCATAGTTGCAAGTATGGTACTGTATTCATGGATCAAATAATGTGATACACCCACATAAACAAAAGGAAGGGCAAAAATCACAAGATCATCTCAACAGACGTAGAAAAAAGTGTTTGACAAAATTCAATATCTGTTCATAATAAAAAAAATTCTCATCAAAGTAGGGATAGAAGGAACATATCTCAAAATAATAGAGGCCATTTATGACAAACCCACAGCTAACAACATGCTCAATGGTGAAAAGCTGAAATCCTTTCCTCTAAAATCAGGAACAACACAAGGATGCCCACTCTCACTATTTCTGTTTAAATAGTATTGGAGGTCCTAGCCACAGCAATCAGAAAAGAAAAGGAAATTAAAAAGCATCCAAATTAGAAAGGAAGAAACAAAATGATTTCTATTTGCAGATGACATGATACTATATATAGAAAACTCAAAAGTCTCCACCAAAACCTTATTAGTGCTAATAGATAAATTCAGTAAAGTTATAAGATCCAGGATTAATATACATAAATCTGTTGCTTTTCTACACATTAATAATAAACTAGCAGAAAGAGAAAGCAAAATTCCTTTTTAAAATAACCTCAAAGAGAATAAAATACCTAGGAATAAATTTACCCAAGGAGGTGAGAGGCCTATACTCTGAAAAGGTAAAACACTGATGAAGAAAGCTAAAGCTGATACAAAGAAATGGAAAAATATCAGGTGTTCTTGGATTGTAAGAATTAATATTTTTAAAATATCCATAATACCCAAAGCATTCTACACATTTAATGCAATCCTTATCAAAATACCCATGACATTTTTCACAGAACTAGAAACAAATAATCCTAAAATTTATATGTAGTCACAAAAGACCCCAAATTGCCAAAGCAATCTTCAGGAAAAAGAACAAAGCTGGAGGTATCGTGTTCCTTGACTTTAGAACTACAAAGCTACAGTAATCCAAACAGCATGGTACTGACATATAGATCAGTGGAACACAGTAGAAAGCCCAGAAATAAATCCATACACTTATGTTTAATTAGCCTATGACAAAGGAGGCAAGAATAAACAATGGAGAAAAGACAGTCTATTCAATAAGTGGTACTTGGAAAATCGGACAGCTAAATGTAGAAGAATAAGATTAGACTATTTCCTCACACCATATACAAAAATAAACTAAAAATGCCTTAAATACCTAAATGTAAGTCTTAAAACCATAAATTTCGTAGAAAACAACATAGGCAGAACACTGTTTGGCATAAGTTGTAGCAATATTTTTCTGCATCAGCTTTCTAAGGAAAAAGAAATGAAAGCAAAAATAAACACATGGGACTTAATTTAACCTAGAATTTTTTACATAGCAAAACCACTGATGAAACGAAAAGACAACCTACTAAATGGGAGTTGCAAATGATATGTCAAATAATGGGTCAACATTGAAAATACAGAAATACTCATACAGCTCAGTATCACAAAAACAAACAAACCAATTAAAAAATGGGCAGAAGGTCTGAATAGACATTTTTCCAAAGAAGACATACAGGTGGTTAACAGACACTGAAAATATGCTCAATAGTGCTACTCATCAGAGAAATGCAAATCAAAACCATAATGAGGGGATCTTCCCTGGACTGGCAGTGATCCTGCAGTGTCCTCTGCC